>NC_084738.1:1207303-1359803 GCF_033978785.1 Entelurus aequoreus
TATATATATATATATATAGTACACACACACACACACATAAAACCAAAATACGTCAAATACATTTACTGCCATCTTTTGGAGGTAATAAAAGGTGCTTTTCTGTTCAGGAGCTAATATTGATTTGAGCTTTTACACTCTTATTTGTACTTTTCTTTTTTAGACAAACTGTATAACTAATTATTACTTCATCTCATGGACATAGTTTGGGTTATATTTGACATTCATGATATTTTATATTTTGCCTGACACAAATATAGGAGGAGTTCATCCGCGGGGCGTTGTCCCAGGTGGAGGCGGAGCGAGACGATGCCAGGAGGCAGCTGAGGGAGGAGCACAGGCTCCACATGGCAGCAAAGCACCAAGCCACCGTGGCTCTAAACCTAGAGCGCCACAGCCACTCCGAGCACGGGCACCATCATGGGGATGAACACGCTCATGACCAACATAGTCACTGTGAACACCATCACCAGCAATCAGGTAAGAAGACATCCAGTCTTGGGATTTTAATGCTGATGTGATCATCAATCAAGTCTTCTCTTGTCTAGAAGGAGGAGTGGCGGTAGAAGTTCATCAGGCGCTGCAGACCGCCATGGAGAGGCTCCAACAGCGGTTCACCTCGCTCATGCAGGAGAAGGCCGACCTGAAGGAGCGAGTGGAGGAGCTGGAGCATCGCTGCATTCAACTGTCTGGAGAGACGGACACTATTGGTGAGCAAGGGGGATTGTTGTTTCTCTTTTCAGACGCCAACTCATCACTGTGCTAACTTGTCAGGAGAGTACATCGCCTTGTATCAGAATCAGAGGGCCATCATGAAGCAGAAGCACCAGGAGAAGGAGCAGTACATCACCCTGCTGGCTCAGGATAAAGAAGAGATGAAGGTAACCAGGAGGGAACTGTTCGCTTAAGAACTGTTCATCCATCTTCCATTGTCTTCTTTTCGTCCACTAGGCGAAGCTGGCAGAGCTGCAGGATCTTGTCATGAGGCTGGTGGCCGAGAGGAACGACTGGTACAGCCGATACATGGAGGGCGTAACCCAGGTCAACCCCGACCTGCTTCCTGTTGGCGAGGACCATTGTCCAGATGCAGAGCACCAGCATCAAGCACACCACCAGCAAGCAGGCAAGTGTACTGTAAATATACTGTCAATGTATCCTAAAGATACCTTAAATGTACCCTAAATATGCTGTAAATATGCCGTACATATGCGATAAATATGCTGTAAATAATATTTAAAATATTCCTGAGGGAACTCTCCTCAAGGAATCAATAAAGTACTATATCTATCTATCTATCTATCTATCTATCTATCTATCTATCTATCTATCTATCCATCTATCTATCTATCTATCTATCTATCTATCTATCTATCTATCTGCTTTAAATATATGATGATTATGCTGTAAATATACTGTACATATAAGATAAATATACTGTAAATATAACATAAATATACTCCATAGTTATTCCATAACTATATAGTAAATGTTTCGTAAAGATACCTTAAATACACCCTGAATGTCGTAAACATACTGTAAATATGCCTTAAATATTCTATAAATATGCTGTAAATATAAGATAAATATACCATAACTATACAGTAAATACACCTTAAACATACTGTAAATATACTGTACATATAATATAAATATAATGTAAATATGACATAAATATACTGTATATATACTGTAACTATTTAGTAAATGTATCGTAAACATACCTCATTTATACTCTGAATATGCCATAAATATACCTCAAATATACTGTAAATATGCCGGATATACTATAAATATGCCTTAAATATACTATAAATATGCTGTAAATATACTGTACATATAAGATAAATATACCATAACTATACAGTAAATACGCCTTAAATATACTGTAAATATGCTGTAAATATACTCTACATATAACATAAATATACTGTAAATATAACATAAATATACTGTATATATACCGTAACTATTTAGTAAATGTATCGTAAACATACCTTATTTATACTCTGAATATGCCTTAAATATACCTCAAATGTACTGTAAATATGCTGAATAAACTATAAATATGCTGTAAATATACTGTACATATAAGATAAATATACCTTAAATATACTGTAAATATGCCTTAAATATACCATAAATATGCTGTAAATATACTGTACATATAAGATAAATATACCTTAAATATACTAGAAATATGCTGTACATATACTGTACATATAAGATAAATATACCTTAAATATACTGTAAATATGCCGTAAATGTACCGTAAATATGCTGTGTACATATGTAACTATGTTGTAAATATAGCATTAATATGCCGTTACTATACTGTAAATATGTGGTAAATCTAGTGTAATGTATGTCACAGCCCACTTAGTTTTCTTGGAGTAGACAAAAGAGGCATTTTAGTGACTGGAATAAAATGTGGATATTACCAGTTTATATTATATATAATGTTGATTATGTGAACTATAACATTACTTTTCATTTAATTTGTAAATATTTGAACACAAACTGAGAATAATCATTGAAAATTTAATAAATCTTTACATTTACATTTTGAATTGTAGTGACATTTTACTATTGTCATTTAGTAACGAGTTATCATTTTTTGAAGTGTTCATCTATCTTTGCCTCTTAGAAGCCATGGAAGTCATCCCCCTGTCAGAGCCCGCCGCCCAGGAAGCCCCCTCGTCGTCTCACGTCCCCGTCCGCAGCGAGCCCGCGGCGCTGGTGCCCGAAGGCGACGGCACGGCTCAGCAGATCATGCAGCTCCTCCACGACATCCAGAACCCGCAGGGGAGCACGTCGCGACTTCCCCCCTTCATGGGCGACAACCCATGCATCCCCTTCTTCTACCGCCCTGACGAGCAGGACGAGGTGAAGATACTTGTGGTGTGAGCACTACTTCTCCTGCATTTTAGACTCTTCTTCTTCACACACAAGTGCAATAATAGGAACACACCTTAGCTTGAATGTACTACAATTTACTGTCAGCTTGCATTTTAAAGGCCAAAAAAAGGACCTGACCTCCCCAACATCATCTCAGCCGCTTTCTGGGCTCCTTTTTTTTTTTTTTTTTTACCTTCCAGGTCCTTCTGTTACGTTTTGCTTGAATCACTCAATTGGTGTGTGTGTGTGTGCGTGTGTGTGTGTGTGTGTGTGTGTGCGTGCGTGCGTGCGTGCGTGTGTGTGTGTGTTTCTCTCCTGTATCCTTTTGTAGATTTAATCATGAAATAGAAGTTTAAATTGCACTAAAACTGTTAACACTAAGCAGTGGTGGGATTGATGAAGCTCCTCCCCTTGGAAGGCTGAGATCCTGTGTTGAAAGGAAGTAAAGAAGGTGCAAGTGTGTGTGACGGATGTAAATATAGAAATAATCACGGGACCAATCCATTTAATTATTAAAAACATGCGATGCCAAATTCCCCAACGATAACAAATATGTTTTGTTAATTTTTTTTAGCCTCAGGATCATCTATTTTCTTTGTAGTTTTGCATTGGAATTCATTTGTAGACATGTGGAAATACAAAATAAAATCAGTTTTCATTGTAATATCATGACAACGCCCCCATAAAGCTGCAAAACTGGTTCTAATTCAAGTTAAATGTATGAAATAATGTCTGAAATACACTGTTGTGTGCCATTGAAAGCTAGCAATTACTGTAAATACTGTAAGTGTGTATCATATTGTATATTCTGCTGGGTGTGTAAGTGTGTGTGGCGTGGACGTTACTGACTGGAGGTGATTGAATACAAAGAAAGATTAAAACGAGAGATGCTATTTATTATTCTTATTGTTACTATTATTTGGAATAATTGACTCCCTTTCAACCAATCAGTTTAAAAAGTGAAGATATGAAGGATGGTTCAAGTGATTGATTTGTTGGCAGGAGCTTAGATTTTTTTTTTTCCACCCCCCTCTACTGAATAAAACTGATTGAGCAACATTCTGTGTGTGTATTCCATGTAATAATTAAATTAAATAAACTAATTACACATTCATAACGTACATTATGTAATAGAATACTGTTTGCATTGCATTCTCTAAGAGTTGTTTGCCCTTAGTCTTTTTGTCCATGCACAACACTGACCCAAATTTGCCATATTAAAATACAGTAATATTACATGCTTTTTATTTATTAAATAAATGGATGTCTACAGTATATATATATATATATATATATATATATATATATATATATATATATATATATATATATATATATATATATATATATATATATATATATATATATTTATATATATTTATATATAGTATAAGTATGCCTAACGTACAGTTGAACAGTGGATTATTTTGCCATCTGCAATACACCGACTAGTCCACAAGAGGGCACGACTTCCTTGTGCACTGTCTACTTGGTGTAATTCACTAATTCTGCCACTGTAGAGTAAGTACACATTTTACAGTACGCAATTACACGTTTGCGTAGTAGTAAAATAATAACTTAATGCCATAAAACAAACAACCCCGAGATTTTAGGAACATTTTTTTCCTAATAAATTTAAGGCAAAAAAAATTGTAAGATTAAAATAATGAACTGTTAAGCACTGTAGTTGAATAGAATATTATTTCAATAATAGTTTTCACTCAACTATTTGACACTGTGTTTTTTTTTACATTATTTCATGTCATAATCTACCATTAAAACTATGTTGTTATATAGTTTTAATTTACCATTAAAACTATAACTTGCCAGTTTGTCAAGTTATGTACTGAAGATTGCAATATATATATATATATATATATATATATATATATATATATATATATATATATATATATATATATATATATATATGTATATATATATATATAGTATATATATATATATATACATATATATATATATATATATATATATATATATATATATATATATATATATATATATATATATATATATATATATATATATAAATGCATGACAAAAATCCCAAAGTTGTCTAATTAAAATAATGACAATCAATATTAAGTGTAATTTTCAAAATATTATTTCTTACTAAATTTGACGATTTTGCAGACACATTATTTGCATTGTTTTTAGATATTGAAGATGTGTTTTAAAAATATATTTATTAAAATAAAATGTCTTATACATTTTGTGAACATAAATGATATCAAAATATTATATATATTATGTACAAATAATATTTTCAAAAATATTATTTCATGTCATAATTTACCCCATACATATGAACATTATTTTCAATATTTTTTGATAGCAAATATCATTCATGATGATCATGAGTGTGTGTAAAAAAAAATAACCAAAAAAGTAATGATGAAAAATATATTTTTTGAATTTAAAAAAATTACAAAAACTAAAATTTGCATAAAAAAGTGGTGTTTTTTGCACAATATTTGTATGAGAACAAAAAAAAGTATAGTTAGTCAGTATACTGCAGTTTTTATTGAGTGAACAAATAGGGTCCTTCATGTTTTCATCCACACTCGGACAAACTATTATTATCTTGGGGACGAGGAAACAAACATCTAATGTTGGTATCAAACATCCTGCCAACATGATTATTAATATTATTATTATTATTAAACACACATCACTTCAATATGTCTGCAATACACACTCTTCTAATCAGCACGACACATATTGTATGTACATGATGGAACAAGCAACAAAGATATGATGAACAAGGTCAAAACACAACACACCACTATTGAAGAACAATGAGTGAACATTTCATCCAGAGAATCATGAAGGGGACAAGAAAAAAAAAAGTGAAGATGTTCATTTTTGCAGGAAAACAAAACATCTTCTTGTTGCCAGCAAAGAAACCTGCTACATATTGCACTTTTTTGTATCACATCCCGCCTTCTTTGTAACAAGTAACAGTTCCTTCCATTCATTCATTCATTCATTCAAAACTTTCATTTCATTTGACATGAACAAAAAAAAAAAAAAGAATTGTTGGTGTTGCATAGAGGAGGATGATGAGGAGGAAGGATCCAGGCCTCGCTCATGAAGAAGGGAACGAAAGAGTTCTTCTAGGGTTCAATTGCTGTTCAGAAAGAAAACAAACAAATGACGTCATAGACGTAGTAAGGGTCAATAACAAACCCTCTTAAAGGAACAGTACTTTTTTTTCTTTTTTTTTTTTTTACATCCATCATCACGTGACCGAACATGGCGTGCGTCGATCAAATAACACAACAAGACCAACAGTGAAGGAGAATAACGAGAAGCAGGTGAGGTCCAGGAGCTCAGCAGCTGATTGGCTGATTGGTGGACACGCCCACTGAGGCTAATCAACACAGGTGTGACCAAAATAACCATAAAATCAACTAAAAGTGCACAAAACTAACATAACAATATTGTTACTTTTGTTTACCTACCATCATTGTCGTATTATTTGTCATAAGAAAAACAGGTTGTGTTCATTTCATAAGATCAAAAGTTTATAAAATATACTTTATCCTTTTAAATAATTGCACTAAAAACATGGAAAAAAGCACAAAAAAAAATTCATAAAAATTGGAGGTTTTTGTGGCCATTTTGATCAATTAATGTAATTAACAGATACTCAAGATATAAACTCATTCATATCAATCAAATTGTATCAAATAAAAACGTAACTAAAATGATAAATAAAAAAGGATTTAAAAATATGAAATAATGTCATGAAATAATTGACATTTTGTTATCTTTCTTAATGATTTAGTCCATGACCAATTTATGTTTCATGACCTTTGAATACTTAATTTATTCAAACACCAAAAACATGTGACCAAATCAGCAATTAACATATAAACAAGATTAAAATAAATTCATAAAATGTGAAATATTTTTGTGTCTTTTACATGAAATATTTCAAATGAATGAAACCTCATTTTAAAATGGTTTATTTCATGACCTTTTAATACTTACTGAATGTGTTCAAACAATAAAAGAAGTGACAAATTAGATGACTAAATTAGTAATTGACATATAATTAAGATATAAATTAATTAATAAATATGTGAAATATTTTTGTTTATTTTACATAAAATATTTCAAATGAATGAAATCTCATTTTAAAATGATTAATTTAATTACTTACTGAATGTATTCAAACCATAAAAAGGGGAGAAAATAGACAACTAAATCAACAATCAACATGTCACTAGGATATAAATTAATTAATAAAAATGTGAAGTATTTTTTGTGTATTTTACATAGAATATTTCAAATGAATGAAATCTCATTTTAAAATGATTTATTTAATTACTCACTGAATTTATTCAAACCATGAAAAGGGGAGAAAATAGACGGCTAAATCAATAATTAACATGTCATTAAGATATAAATTAACTAATACAAAAGTGTAATATTTTTGTGTATTTTACATAAAATAATTCAAATGAATGAAATCTCATTTGAAAATGATTCATTTAATTACTTACTGAATTTATTCAAACCATAAAAAGGGGATAAAATAGATGAATAAATCAATAATTAACATGTCATTAGGATATGAATTAATTAATACAAAAGTGTAATATTTTTGTGTATTTTACATGAAATATTTCAAACGAATGAAATCTCATTTTAAAATGATTAATTTAATTACTTACTGAATTTATTCAAACCATAAAAAGGGGAGAAAATAGACGGCTAAATCAATAATCAACATGTCATTAGGATATAAATTAATGAATAAAAATGTGAAATATTTCAGTGTATTTTACATGAAATACAGTAATTAATGTAGCCCCATTTTATTATCTTTCACATTGATTTATTTCATGACCAGTATATACTTCATTTATTTAAGTACCAAAAACAGGAAGAAAAACATAAATTAATCAATAATAATAAATATATTGTAAAATAATAGTTGATGAAAATGTTGTATATTAATTTTTATTTATTTTTTAACATGTTTTTTAATTAATTAGAATCTGAAATAATGCAATTAATTGTCCTTAATTTTTTTTAAACTGTGAAATGGAACCTTATATAATCATAATAAATTAATGGATTAATGATCTTTGTCATAACTAACTTATTTATTTCATGAGTAACATATTTGATGACTTTTGCAATTAACAGCATTTTTCATTATTTCATGGCATTCTATTATATTAAATAAAATGTATCCCTGTGGAAACGCTTCCAGTGTCATAAATAAAGTTAATTTGACATCCCTAGTCATATGCATGTGTCAAATATTCCCTCCTTGGTGTCTTACAGAAGTAATATACTGTATTTGTACAGTATGTATATTCAGAGGTCTATCATGCATGTTGCGTGGGGGGGAGGGGATGGCGCGGGGTCGAGGGTCAGGGGTCGGCCTTGCAGAAAGGTAGGAGTCGCTGCAGGAAGGTGGCGCTGTTGCCCTGTGGCGTCGTAGGGGTGGATGGAGAGGTAGGGAAGGAGGAAGGTTGCCGGTCTAGTGGGTCGGAGAAGGCGGGGGTCTCCGACTGTCGGGGGACACACAGAAAGAGGGCGGGGCCACATTGAGCGTTAAAAAGCAAGAAGAAGAAGTCACATAAGGGGAACCCCTGACGACACATCGTCTCTCGGAGAAATGTGTCGGCTAAAATTCATGACACAACAACCATCTGTCACGCATTAGTGAGGACCACACTTTGTTTAGCTTATAGCCATTAGCTGCTAACGGCTAACTCAGCTCCAAAGGTTTTTAATAAAATCATCTAGCCTAAATTCAGCATGTCCTTGTCCAACAATTTGTTGTTTATAACATTTTGATTCCTATATATCGAAAAAAAAATCTGTTAAAAACATGTCGAAAACAACATTTTGTAACCTTTAGCCTGCTAGCATCGCTTAAAAAAGGGGTTCATACATTTTTGACCAACTTTTCCACAACAAAATGAATAATTTTCCTCTTGATTTTAGTTCAATAATTACATCTAACCTACTTACAGAGATTATGACTTTAGGCTTAGAGCAGACTGATACTAGTACTAATCAAATATACTGCATAAGAAGGGACTAATAACTGACGAAAAATAAATGTACGTACAAATATGTAGTTCTAAAATAAATCAACTGAATTAATAATAAATAATACATTTGTTTTTAAACCAGTGGTTCTTAACCTGGGTTCGATTGAACCCTAGGGGTTCTGTGAATCGGCCTCAGGGGTTCGGCGGAGCCACCGCCGCGGAGGTCAGGACACACCCGACTCATGGATACCCCCAAACAATGTTCCCTCTAACTCAGTGCTGTGTACTGGTATTGTATGTCTGGGTGGGGGTCCTGCTATGGAAATAATTTCTACCCCTTTCCAATATCGCATTTAGTTCCCACTAAAACATTCCCATTTTGCACAATGAGATGTAAACATGGGATCTTGTGTACATTCCTGTAACGTTCTGTTTGTAAAATATATCTTTATTAGTATTTATTTAATATAATAACATAATTTCATGATTATTATTCATAAATTAAGATTAAATTAAGAAAAAAACATTTTATTTTTCACTAAAGAAGGGTTCGGTGAAAGCGCTTATGAAACTGGTGGGGTTCAGTACCTCCAACAAGGTTAAGAACCACTGTTCTAAACTAAACTGGCAATAAAATTAAAGTTCAATAAAAAAAAAAAAATACATCTTTAACTTTAATCATAATTTTTGCGCTTAAGAAACGTCTTCTTCGGTTTGTTTGAGATTGTCATTACTGCCACAAGTGGTAAAAAAGTGTATTGCATACGGACCAAAGCTGAGAAACCGATATTTATTTGGCGGCCCCCTAGGGATGCTCACAGCCCAACAATGGTTAAGAAACACTGGCTTAAAACACTTGAATAAAGCCTAAAAACCCTTAAATTGAACACATCATTAATTGTAAACTAAAAGCACAGATTTAAAAAATAAAAACATTCTAGTATGCCAAAACTCTGTTTGGTGACCCCTTTCCATCTAGCTTTAGAATAAATCAAGATAAAAAAATTTTGTGTAATTATTATTTTTACTTTCATAAAGTGGAGCACAACAGAAATCCCTTTGAGACACTTGTGATTTAGGGCTATATAAATAAACATTGATTGATTGATTGATTGAAATAACGTAGGTGATTAAGTACACTTTAGCCTATAGTTAAAACAATATAATTAGAGATGTCCGATAATATCGGCCTGCCAATATTATCGGCCGATAAATGCTTTAAAATGTATTATCGGAAATTATCGGTAACGGTTTCAAAAAGTAAAATTAAAACACAGGAGGTTTACTGGTGAAGTTTGATGACCTCATCAAACCGTTGCGCGCAGAGCATGACAACAACAAGAGTGTGTTGTTGCCGGTGCTGTAGCCGTGGCTAACAAGCGAGCTCGCTCGGTGACTGACTAACGACACCATGTCTATGGTTTGGGATTATTTTAAAGTGTGTCTGATGGATAAAAAAACTGGCAATTTGCAATGACTGCAAAAAGTTGGTTATGCGAGGAGGAACCAAGACGTCTTCCTTCAGCATTTCAGAAGCTCTGGCTGACTGGTAGGCCACTTCAAGCACTCACCACTAGCTTGCAGCACATTTTTGTTAGTCATACAAATACGTTAGAGCAGGGAAGATTGAGCCCAGTTTATAATTCCCTGTTATACAGTATGCCAGGCAGTCTTGCACTAAAGGAGGACTATGTTATTGTTTACTTTTCTACTCCAGTATACTCTGGACTGAAGCTGTGTGCCTTCATTGTTTTTGTAGCTGTTGTTTTGAGGCATGTTTAAAAAAATCTATAAAAATAATGCACTTTGTGATAGTCAAAGTATAGTATTTCCCATAGTTGTAATGGGTATCAGGTTTATCTCAGGGAGAGCATGTCTCAAATTCCAAGCTGCTGTTTTGAGGCATGTTAAAAAAAATAATGCACTTTGTGACTTCAATAATAAATATGGCAGTGCCATGTTGGCACTTTTTTCCATAACTGCACTGCAAAAACTGAAATCTAAGTAAGATTAAATATCTCAAATAAGGGTGATATTTGCTTATTTTCTGTCTGATAAAATAATTATTCTCACTAAGCAGATTTTATGTTAGAGTGTTTTACTTGTTTTAAGGGTTTTTGTCCAAATGATCTCAGTAAGATATTGCAGCTTGTTGCTGAGATTTTATGACCTATATTGAGTAAAACATGCTTGAAACTAGAATATCAACTGTTGCAAAGCTGTGTCATCAACACTCACAAGTATAAAACTACCTTTTTAAAGTAATAATTTCTTACTTCAAGCATGAAAAAAAAATCATGATGCCGTACGCATATCATTATGTCAAGATAATGGCACTAGCATTTACTTAATTTAAGAATATTTTTCAACATATTGAGCAAAAAGGTCTCTTTTTTCTTCTACCAAGAAAAGTGCACTTGTTATTAGTGAGAATATTCTTATTTTAAGGTATTTTTGGGTTCATTGAGGTTAGCTAATTTTACTTGTTTTGGAAAGTCTTGACAAGCCGAATTTTCTTGTTCTATTGGCAGATAATTTTGCTTAGTTCAAATAAAATACCCCTCATTTTTGTATTTTTTTTTCTTGTTTTTGAACACTGACTTTTTGCAGTGTGGAGTTTAAGTTGTTCTCTTATTTTGGAAAACCTTATTTTTGATTGATTGATTGAAACTTGTATTAGTAGATTGCACAGTACAGTACAAATTCCGTACATTTGACCACTAAATGGTAACACCCGAATAAGTTTTTCAACTTGTTTAAGTCGGGGGTCCACGTTAATCAATTCTTGGTGAAGTTACATTGTTTAATGCATCCAGCGGGGCATCACAACAAAATTAGGCATAATAATGTGTTAATTCCACGACTGTACATATCGGTATCGGTTGATATCGGAATCGGTAATTAAGAGATGGACAATATCGGAATATCGGATATCGGCAAAAAAGCCATTATCGGACATCTCTAGTTAGCATAGCTTGGGCATTAACGTATTGTTAAAGTAAACACTGGTTGGATTTTAGCAAGTAATTCGCTGTAAACCTCACAACATGACTTACACCTTTTTTTTTTAATATATAATCAGTCATAAAGTACATTTTGTGGTTATGAAGAGAATCTGTTAGCTTTAAGTTGCTAAAAAAAAGTTGAGTATTTTTTTTTATTATTCAATTCGAATCTTTTAATTATGATTCAAACATTAATTTGAAAGTCTGTATAATCCACCAAAATAACCAATACCAAAATAATAGGTCAAGAAACTTTACGTCAACAGTTAGCAATGGAGCGCTACAAGCCTAAGTTGCTAATAGCTAACTCATTTATGAGCACATAATATCTTTCATTTTGTCTTATGTTTGCTTTTAACTGGTCACAAAATGGTTGATAAAGGGATGTTATGTCATGGTACATCACACAATTAAATCAAAGTCACACACAACAAAACAAAATGGAGGCTCGACGATTAGCCTCCATTTTTTAACGTTTTTTCCAACGCTGAAAATTCTATCACCGCACACTTTGGACTGACAAATATCAACACACACTCTTTGAAATGTGTGTGTTCCCATGCAGCACTCTGAGAAGAGAACAAAAAAAAAGTGAGTGGAAGAAATAATTGAAGTATTGAGAAGAGAAGGAGGAGGAGGAGGAGGAAGAAGAAGGCGGCCATGATGGATGCTGTTATGATGCTTAATAATGGCGGACAACACCCACGTACCAGGAAGGGGTTAGTCCTCATTGGTCAGTGATAGTGATTCTGTGGGGAAGAAGCGTGGTTATATGTGCTCGGTGATGGACGTGTGGCGGAACAATAAAGAAAGAAGAGCTTAGCTTAGTGGAAACTACGGAGCCCCTAAAGGGACATGGGGAAAACATTTTTTTTATAATTTTTTATTTTTGTATTTTTTATTTTTTTTAGACATGTATCTTGTGCGCAGGAGAAACTATCTCGTGCGCACGGGAAAGTTTCTCGTGCACGAAAAACTTTTTATAAAGTCATTAAAAAAATAAAGAAATGTTATAATTTTTATTTTTTTTATTTTTTTAGACATGTATCTCGTGCGCACAAGAAAGTTTCTCCTGCGCACGAGATACATGTCTAAAAAAAAAGATAAATAAATAAATGTATAATTTTTTTTTTTTTTTACATTTGTATCTCGTGCGCACGAGAAACTTTCTCGTGCACACGAGATACATGTCTAAAAAAAAATAAATGATACATTTATTTATTATTACTTTATTTTTTATAACTTTATAAAAAGATACATGTCTAAAACAAAAATAATAATAAAAAATAAAAAACATTATATAAAAAAAAATTCTCCCATGTCCCTTTAGGGGCTCCGTAGGAAACAAACAAAAACACTGTTAAATAGGGATAGGGTTAGCTAGCTAGCTAGCTAGCAAAGGCTCAAAGAAAAGACCATAAACCGACAAGACTTTGTTTTCTCAGCCGTCACTCCGCTCACTAAAATGTACAACAATTCCAACTTTTGGACATGAGGGGAGAAAAAGTGACGTCATTTTGTTAGCGACAGTCCAAACACAAGGAAGCCATCTTGGTAAGCTAAGTCGTATCTTGTTAGTTCTATTCCTAGATCCTAACAAATGTATTGCTCTTGTTTATTTACCTCCTCCTCCTGGTGTCTTCACATCCCCCTTAGCAACAGAGAGCATGACAGTGTGGATATTTTAACAACGACACTTCTCATGAGAATTTTGTAGGAAATGGTACAAAACTAATCTGCTGGTTTCAAAGTAGCATCTGGGCTTCCTCTTCTTGTCCGAGTCCTGTGGGGCTAAAATTAGAGATGTCTGATAATATCTGACTGCCGATATTATCAGCCGATAAATGCTTTAAAATGTAATATCGGAAATTATCGGTATCGGTTTCAAAAAGTAAAATGTATGACTTTTTAAAACGCCGCTGTGTACACGGACGCAGGGAGAAGTACAGAGCGCCAATAAACCTTAAAGGCACTGCCTTTGCGTGCCTACCCAGTCACATAATATCTACGGCTTTTCACACACACAAGTGAATGCAATGCATACTTGGTCAACAGCCATACAGGTCACACTAAGGGTGACCGTATAAACAACTTTAACACTGTTACAAATATGCGCCACACTGTGAACCCACACCAAACAAGAATGACAAACACATTTCGGGAGAACATCCGCACCGTAACACAACATAAACACAACAGAACAAATACCCAGAACCCCTTGCAGCACTAACTCTTCCGGGACACTACAATATACACCCCCTGGTACCTTTCACATTAAATGTGGTGCCAATTCCCGCCCTGTACCTGTGAATTGATACTTGGTACTCAACAGTACACATTTTTGGTACATTTGTGTGTGTTCAAATGTGTTAATAAATATTAATTCATCACATTTTCTAAATGTAACATTTACCACTAAGCTGTGTGGTCCAGTTATTATATCTTGTTTTCTTACACTTCAGTGTCTCATTTGCAAGTACTGTACTGTATTATGTAGTAGTAGACTTTGCATGCAGTTGCAATTCCAAGACGTTAGATGGCAGTGTTGTATAGATTACGGCGTGTTGCCTTAGTCAGGAAGTAGTCCTTGTCATTAAGTTGAATGTGCCATTTATTTTATTGCGCCCTAAAAAGTGTTTGTACTGTAAGTATTGTATTCATTGCGCACCAGCTGTTTGAATGTAAGGTGCATCCTAGCTGTAAATTTCATTACCAAAATTGGAGGTGATGAAATGGCCATGTAAAATTGCTAATGCTAATTGGTAGCATGTTAGAGGTCAAGAGCTAGGGTCGACAATGTGATATGCGCGTGCTTGATGGGCCATTAGACGTTTTCTTGTAGGTAAAGGCTTAAAAGAAGGACAAAGATATACGCTTGAATTATGGCAACAGACACTTCTAACAGAGTTAATTGAAAAGAGGACAATACATGTAATTAAAGCTACAGGTGGTATTATTGAGACGAGGGCAAATACTGCGGAAGCAATAAGTTGTATAAGAAGATGACCTGCTGTTAAATTAGCGGCTAATTGTACACCTAAGACTAAAGGGCGAATGAATAGGCTAATAGTTTCAATAATTACAAGAGCAAAGCCATTGTAAATTAGCATCGAGCTAATGCATTTTACAAAGTGGAGCCTTACTGTACTTCGTCTTGCTTTGTTGGCATGGAACATTGTAACATTATTACTGAATTCAATGCTTATCCCTACTGACGAGCAACATTCACATACAGTCCCATTATAATGTGTTTGTGGGCGAGGGCGAACATGTAGCGCCAAATCTATTTGTGGTATAAAATAAATACACGCATGGGACACACTACTGTTCCTGCGCTAGCTAAAACTGTACAAGAAGTGTTTAGAATGAACATCTTCACATCATTTTGCACTCAGGTTCATGTAAAAAAGGTTAGGATAAACGTAGCTTTGGACTACAAACAATAAAAACAGATGACTAAAGTTATATACTTTAATTTGCGTTGCCAAAAGAGTGCTAATAATAAATGTTGTCCGATAATAATCGATTATGCTTTGTTATTATTTGTACAAAAACCTACTAAATTCTCTTGAGGAAAGCAAAAGTTGGACTTTCTTTTTTTCCAACTCACCTGGGCACGCTTGGCGGTGCACGGTTAGGCCGGGAGGGCACGGTGGGCGGGGGTCCACTGTAAGGGTCCGGAGAAGCCCCGGGGCGAGAGGGCACCGGGGGTCCACCGGCGGGAGGAGGCCCGCGGGAACCAGGGCGAGCAGGGGGGCCCGGTGGCGCCCTGCGGTTGGGAGTGGGACTGGTAGCCGGAGACCTAGAGGAAGGAGAGGACAGTAAAATGCTTTTATTATAACGTCTCTTCACTGAAATGTATTATCGGAAGAAAATTCCTCATTAGTGTGCCGTGAGATACAGTCTGGTGTGCCGTGGGAGACTATGTAATTTCACCTATTTGGGTTAAAAATATTTTTTGCAAACCAGTGATTGTAATCCGCAAATAATGTGCCGTTGTTGAGTGTCGGTGCTGTCTAGAGCTCGGCAGAGTAACCGTGTAATACTCTTCCATATCAGTAGGTGGCAGCAGGTATTGTGGACTTAACATATTTAGGGACCTCTGGAGATCTGGCTTTTTTTTACGGAATGGTAATAAACGAACGAGAATAAATGCATGCTTTTATTTGGTCGATTATCACACACGACAGGAATAATTGCAAATATACAGACAGTTTTTAGAAGCATATGAAGAAGATGGACCGACTGGTCTTTTGCCTGTCGCGCATGCGCTAGATTGTTCAAGTGACCCGCCCAGATTTTGACTAAGCCACCGCCCTATGACGTGAAACCGGAATCGTCTTTGTACCCGCTATTGACTGTTATGGGAGGAGCTTTGGTCTCCTCCAGTGACAAGCGCTGAGGTACTCCCATGCCCCCTGTAAGATTGATTCCACCTCCGAAACTTAACCTGTCTCCTTCGGCACAAATTCTCCACAATCCCCCGAATGTTAGACCAATTCGAGAAGCCGATATGAATGTATTGGTGTGGGCTGGTCTCCTGAAGCTTTAGTAAAACTTGATAATATTCCTATTCTGTCTTGATGGTCCCTCTTACTCTGCATATATGTCATCTGAAAGAACTTGAGATTGATTGTTACTACTTTAATTCCCTGAGAGGGAATACTGGCCAGACGCAACAGTAGCTAATTGCTTTGTCGTGATCACAATATGCAGACGACAGCAGGGGGCAGTGTGCAGGTAAAAAGGTGTCTAATGCTTAAATCAAAAATAAACACAAGGCGCGTGCCGCTAAGAAAAGGCATTGAAGCTTGGGGAAGGCTATGCAGAATGAAACTAAAACCTAACTGGCTACAAAGTAAACAAAAACAGAATGCTGGACGACAGCAAAGACTTACAGGGTGTGGAGCAGAGAAGGCGTCCACAAAGTACATCCGTACATGACATGACAATCAACAATGTCCACACAAAGAAGGATAAAAACAACTGAAATATTCTTGATTGCTAAAACAAAGCAGCGCTCAGGGAAGACATGAAACTACGACAGGAAAATACCAAAAAAAAGAGAAAAAGCCACCAAAATAGGAGCGCAAGACAAGAACTAAAACACTACACACAGGAAAACAGCAAAAAACTGAAAATAAGTCAGGGCGTGATGTGACAGGTGGTGACAGTACACCTACTTTGAGACAAGAGCTATAGTGATCCATGCTTGGTTATGGTTTAAATTAATATCCAACAATTGCCAGAACAACTTTTTACTGTCAATATCGGCTGCCGAGTTTCATTTTTTAATGTTTTCTACTGGTGGTGTGCCTCAGGATTTTTTTCCAATGAAATAAAATGTGCCTTGGCTCAAAAAAAGTTTGAAAAACACTGCGCCAGACTAATGGCCACTAGGTGATTCTTCTCCTCATCCCTCACCTTCCACCGGATCCGCTCCGCTGAACCTGCAGCCAGGAGTCGTCCACAGGCGGCGGCATGGCGGTGGTGACGGTGGTCGTGCTGATGTCGCCGATGATGCTGAGCGCCTCGCGCAAGGCGTGGTACATGCGCAGCATCTCGTCGCGGTGCTGCGCCTGCTCCTGGGACTCCTCCATCAGAGTGTTCTGATCCCCGCACGAGTACAACTGGGCCAGCAGCTCGGCGTTGATGAACTCCTTACACTGTGTGCACAATTGTGTTTTGGGGGGGTCATTAACCCTGAGAGGAGTGATTTTCAAACTGTCTAATTAACCACTTGATTAAATATTCAAACACAGTTATACTGTTTAAACTGTGTGAAATGTCACATTGGCCAAAAATAATAAATACTAAATGAAACATTTGCCTTGTTTTTAATGAATATTTAGGCCGACTACGCTACTGTATTTTAATGTTGGTCTTTATGGTGGTACTTGGAGAGCCAAGTGTTTTCTGACGTGGTTTGAGAACCACTTCTTTATACTATATTGGGGATTTTACATCCTTTTTAGGTCCTTTTTGGCTATATTTTTGGCCAACTGTGGTTGGGTTACTCGGAATGTAATTTCAATATTTTTATTTCAAACTCTTTCATACAGCAACGATACACTGGGAAATAATCTTAGGGGGTGTCAAACTAATTTTCATTGAGGGCCACATCGCAGTAATGGCTGCATTATGCGTGCGGGTAATAACCTGTGATTAATCATGATTAATCGAAATGGATATGCATTTGATTATTAGATGTTTTTTTATGTATAACTTGCTTTAAAATCATAAATAGAGGTGACAAGCAGATATTTAACTATTTGTTTATATCTCACAAAAATAGTTTTGCAATACAGTATATAATAATATAATTGGCATGATCAGATAATATTAAAGTAAAAAATATGCTTTTTTTTCCTGTCAAAATTAAAAGAACGAAAACATTTAGTAAAAAAAAATAAAAAAAATAAAATCCATTTTTTTCCAGGCTTTCGCGGGCCTAATAGAATGATGTGGCAGGCCAGAACTGACCCCCGAGCCTTGGGTTTGACACATGTGGCCTAGTAGAATAGCTCCAGGACAAAAAAAACTCAGAGTGTATGAAAAAAATAAATATTAAAAACATTATAATAACAAAAAATAATTAATTTAAAAAATAATAATAATGAAAAAATATTTTTGGGGAATTAATATTTTTTTCTACATATTTTTTCTCAAATCTCTTAATCAACTTTGGTCTTATACAAAAAAAAGGATTTTATTGAAACCCAGTTTTTTCAAGGCTTTCGCGGGCCTAATAGAATGATGTGGCAGGCCAGACCTGACCCCCGAGCCTTGGGTTTGACACCTGTGGCCAAGTAAATCAGCTCCAGGACAAAAAAGTTCTCAGAGTGTATGAAAAAATAAATATTAAAAACATACTAATAACAAAAAATAATTAATTTAAAAAAGAATAATAATGAAAAAATATTTTTGGGGGATTCATATTTTTTTCTACATATTTTTTCTCAAATCTCTTAATCAACTTTGGTCTTATATAAAAAAAAAAGTATTTTATTGAAACCCAGTTTTTTCCAGGCTTTCGCGGGCCTAATAGAATGATGTGGCAGGCCAGACCTGACCCCCGAGCCTTGGGTTTGACACCTGTGGCCAAGTAAAATAGCTCCAGGACAAAAAAGTTCTCAGAGTGTATGAAAAAATAAATATTAAAAACATACTAATAACAAAAAATAATTAATTTAAAAAAGAATAATAATGAAAAAACATTTTTGGGGAATTAATATTTTTTTCTACATATTTTTTCTCAAATCTCTTAATCAACTTTGGTCTTATACAAAAAAAAAGGATTTTATTGAAACCCAGTTTTTTCCAGGCTTTCGCGGGCCTAATAGAATGATGTGGCAGGCCAGACCTGACCTCCGAGCCTTGGGTTTGACACCTGTGGCCAAGTAAAATAGCTCCAGGACAAAAAAGTTCTCAGAGTGTATGAAAAAATAAATATTAAAAACATACTAATAACAAAAAATAATTAATTCAAAAAAGAATAATAATGAAAAAACATTTTTGGGGAATTAATATTTTTTTCTACATATTTTTTCTCAAATCTCTTAATCAACTTTGGTCTTATATAAAAAAAAAAGTATTTTATTGAAACCCATTTTTTTCCAGGCTTTCGCGGGCCTAATAGAATGATGTGGCAGGCCAGAACTGACCCCCGAGCCTTGGGTTTGACACCTGTGGCCAAGTAAAATAGCTCCAGGACAAAAAAGTTCTCAGAGTGTATGAAAAAATAAATATTAAAAACATACTAATAACAAAAAATAATTGATTTAAAAAAGAAAAATAATGAAAAAATATTTTTGGGAGATTCATATTTTTTTCTACATATTTTTTTTCAAATCTCTTAATATAATTGTATTAAAAAAAAGTATTTTATTGAAACCCATTTTTTTCCAGGCTTTCGCGGGCCTAATAGAATGATGTGGCAGGCCAGAACTGACCCACGAGCCTTGAGTTTGTCACTTGTGGTCTAGTAGAATAGCTCAAGGACAAAAAAGATCTCAGAGTGTATGAAAAAAATAAATATTATTATTATTTATTTTTTGTTTATGTATTTTCTTTTATGTATTTGTAGATAGTATGTTTTTTTTTTGCTGTTTCTTTCTTTTTTGGGGGGGGGGGGTGGTATGGATGGGATATAAAAAAAAAATATTTTGACATTTAGGGCAGACAACAGATATATGATGTATGTGAATATGATGTAATGGATAGGAATGTCTGATGCTGGATGTCAATAAAAAAAATTTAAACTTTTTTTTTTTTTTTAATCAAAAATATACTAATAACAAAAAAATATGATTTAAAAAAAGAATAATAATGACAAAAATATTTTTCATATTTGTTTCTAAATTTTTTGGCTCAAATCCCTTAATCCACTTTGGTCTTGAATAAAAAATAGCAATGTTTTTTGTGTTTTTTATTCTAACTGTTTGAATACCCATTTATTCAGGACTGATCTTTATCCCAGCCCTTTGACAGTTACTACACAGATGATAACTCATTTTAAGCAAACCTTTCAAAATAAAAAAAACTAACATAATTAGATGACATGCGGATTCGAAGGGTTAAGATTGAAAAAACATGACATGCTAGCTATTTTTATTTAGTTTGAATTCTTAATTATGAACCAAAAATATTTTGCAACAATTTTTATTATCATTATTATGTTTTTATATATATACAATCTTAACTTGGAGGACTTTTTGTGTCCTAGCGCTACTTTACTGGTATCAAATGTTATATGCCCCAGGTGGTTAATGTTCAACGTTATTGTTTATGAAGAAATAGCGGTGCTCACGTTATTAATCATGAGGTGCATGATGGTCTTTGGCATCAAGTCGCGGACTGTTTTGTTGACGATGGCCATGTAGGAGTCCACCAGGTTGCGGATGGTCTCCACCTGGCGCTCCAGCTGAGGGTCCATGCTGTTCATAAAGTTGTCCGAGCCATTTTCGTCGCCTCCATCGCTCTGAGGGACAGTGGACAGGAGGAGTTAAAGACATGACACTTTGCTTCATACAGCTTTGTAATACAAAATTAAATAAAAGGGCTTCACGACATGTCTTAAAGCAGGGGTGTCAAACGTACGGCCCCCGAACAGGTTTTACCTGGCCCGCCGGATGAGCTAAGTATAAAAATGGGCCGAAATGTTTTAATGAAAGAAACCGCTGTTCTAAATGTGTCCACTAGATGTCATAATAGCATTTCTTTGTATCTTTATAGATAGTGCACCAGTCGAGGAAAATTATCAAACTACATAAATAACATCCTGTAATTTGATTTTGATATCATGTTTTTATCTTGATAGATTGAAAATGAACACCAATGAGTTGACTGACAAACATTATCAAATAATTTATTCAGAAAGTATAAATATCGACAAATAAAGATAGAATATTATTAACCGCAACATGTAAGTGTAAAAAACATTATGATTTGTACATTTTCAGAATGTTCTTGTTCTATTTTTAAACAAAGAAAACAATCTGAAGTTGTCTTTATTTTTAAGTTATCGTGCCGTGATTTTACCAGTCCGGCCCACTTGGGAGTAGATTTTTTCTCCATGTGGCCCCCGATCTAAAATTAGTTTGACACCCCTGTCTTAACCCTTGTGTAATGTTCATATTGTTGTTACTTAGCCAGTGTTTGTGGATCTGATGGACCTGACACATTTTGTGGTTTTTAATGCCTCACAATCAAACACTTTTATGTTAAAATACTGAACAGATGTTTACCTTATCCCAATAAACATCTGTTCAGTATTTTAACATAAAAGTGTTTGATTGTGAGGCATTACAAGCCACAAAATGCAACGAGTCCATCAGACCCACAAACGCTGGCTGAGTAACAACAATATGAACGTTGCACGGAAAATTTCTCTGCCAGTTTCTGCATCCCACAGGGATTCTTCTTTTGTGTTTCTGCACCTGCGGTTCCCACACAAGGTTGCAACATTGTTTGTCGACACTCTGCTCTCATTTTCTCGCACATTTGACCCTCTGATGTTCTGTGTACCTACACTCTGTCCTCCTCCTGTCTAGGCCTACTGTTTGTGTGTGTGTGTGTGTATGTGGTACATAAAACATCAATTTCCACACTTCTATTAGCCCCGGGTCCAGTAGACCCGGTCATCTTATATGTAATAGAAATGTGTAGGGGGCGATGGGGGTGTATGGTGTGTGGTCATTAAATATGTATTCTGATATATGTTCTTCACAGAAAATGAGCCAAAGTCAGTGAGTCTCAGTTTGAAAAATTAATTAACTGTATAATTTTTCTTTTAATAAAAAATGAAAACGGGTCCCACAGACCCGAACACCACCTTAGAGCTCTGCCAACTATCCTGCAATCAGCTACAGATGTAAGTTTAATCATTTAGCTTTTTCTTCAGCAAAGTGGCTAACCTAGCATGATGTAGCTAGTGTTGCTAATGTTAAAAGTACACATTAGTGCTTCTTAAAGCGTGGACAGACACAGCTCATTAGCATTAAAGCTACAGACACAAAAACCGGAGCAGCACTTTTAAACGGTCCAATTTCCAGCATCAAAGCAAGATTTTATACACTGGGACTACTTGTCTACTGTTACTTACCTTGGCTTCCTTGTCCTACAAACAGCAATGATAGACATTGAAAGAGGACAAAAAAAGTCACATGAGAGACATGACAACAGTGACAATGACTCCTAATGAACAATGCAAACGTCCCAGCCTTAGCTTTTGCTATTTTACGGGTGATTACCGTGACGCGTTCAGGGTACACGCCGGCTCGGAGGAAAGAGGCCTTCCACGCGTCCACGTCTTCCTGACTCTCACAGGCCAACTCCAGCTGACGGTAGTCCTTGTACACATTCCTGCACACCACACGCACCGCACTCAGTGTTGTATACATTGCATATGGTATGCATCATCACATCCCACATATAGAAAAAGGCACATTTTCTCAAGCTTACTAACACTTTTCTTCCTAAAGAAATTTACTTAACAGCAGAAAGAGGCAGACAGCACAACATACTTTTAAAGTATTTTTTTCTAAAAGCATTTCACTTAAACCGTTTTTTTATATGTATTTTCTTCTGCACATATTTATAAAAAAAATATATACATAATTATTTGGGGAAAAGTTTTCATATTTCCTTGTATACTAGCAGAGGGTATTTATTTACTTAACTGCAGAAAGCAGCAGGCATCACAAAGTACTTTGATTGTTATTTAAAAACATTTCACTAATGCCTTTAGACTTAGACAAACTTTAATGATCCACAAGTAGCTCAGTTACAAAGGATGGAAAGTGTAAGGATGGAAAGTGTAAGGATGGAAAGGACAATGCAGGTATAAAATACACTTAAAAATGTACCCTAGTAGCAATATAAAATATAACATATATGTAGTATTTACATAATATATGTACAGTATATGATTACATAAAATATAACATATATGTAGTATTTACATAATATATGTACAGTATATGATTGGGCAGCACGGTGGTACAGGGGTTAGTGCATGTGCCTCACAATACGAAGGTCGTGAGTTCAATCCCGGGCTCGGGATCTTTCTGTGTGGAGTTTGCATGTTCTCCCCGTGACTGCGTGGGTTCCCTCCGGGTACTCCGGCTTCCTCCCACCTCCAAAAACATGCACCTGGGGATAGGTTGATTGGCAACACTAAATTGGCCCTAGCGTGTGAATGTGAGTGTGAATGTTGTCTGTCTGTCTGTGTTGGCCCTGCGATGAGGTGGCGACTTGTCCAGGGTGTACCCCGCCTTCCGCCCGAATGCAGCTGAGATAGGCTCCAGCACCCCCCGCGACCCCAAAAAGGGACAAGCGGTAGAAAAAAATGGATGGACAGTATATGATTGTGGAGGGGGGCGTGGCCTGCGGACCTGCAGCGAAGCGGGGTGTGCCAGGACCGGCTTCGAGATCCGCGACAGGTGATTAGATAAGCAGGCCAGGTGGGCCATCTACGCACCTGTCGCTGATTTCGAAGCCGGTCCAAGCACACCCCGCTTCGCCGCAGGTCCGCAGGCCACGCCCCCCTCCACAATGATATTTACTGATATATTATATTATATTATGTTCATATCATATATACAATATATAACTTTAGTCTTTTGTGATTTGATGTTTTGTCATGCATATTTGTATATTAAAACACAGCATATAGCCTTTTTTATTAGCTTTAAATGTAAAGAATATTACAAATGTAATGTATTACTCATACAATTTATTGTTGTAATAATTATAAATATATCTTTTTTTATTCCCCACAAATGAAAATGTATGATAGTATAATTAGGGATGTTTCGATCAGAGTTTGATGCAACCACATTTAAAAATTATAATTTTTTTCAATATATTTATGGTGAGTGCTATTAACAGTGTAACACAATATCAGCACAATATTTAAAATAGTTGATTATTTTCTTTTATTACATACAATTATTTGTTGACAGTAAAGTCAATGGTACACAAAAGTAAAAATCTACTACTCATTCAAATCCTTTGATTTTTGCCCTCAAAGTCCTCCAGTGTCCAGGCAATTATTCCCTGAATTTTGTCAACACGAAAATAAAAATCTAGGCCTCTTAAAGCAGTTATTTCTTATGTTGTTTCAAGTTAGCTCAGCGATTCGCACGTCTGCTCCTGGCTTACTGTGTACAACAGGTTTAGCCTCGTCCTCCAGTGATAAAGATACTTGATAATGATACTTAAAGGTGCTGTTTGCAACTTTTTTGCAGTAAAATTTTTTAAAGCAAAAAAACATAAGAATACCACCTTATGGCTTATGTTACCATTAGTGGTTGAACAGAACAGATGTTTTTGACAATTGTTTATATTTTTTACAATTACAAAAGTTATGAGCAAACATTTTTTACATATGATTGGTGTTTACGGCTGTCACTCAAAGCGCGTGCACACATACAAAAGCAGTCCAAGAGAAGCAACGAACAATTTGCAGTCATGTTGTTGTTATGATAGAATACGCATTCACCTTTTAGCTCTTATTTCCAAAATTGTGTACACTACTGAATTGGGGTCTTATGTGCTTATGTGGACACTTATACTGCCATCTGGTGGTGTCAGAAGAGTATAACATACCAAAAGAATTTGGTAAAAAAAAAAAGTGTAAAAAGAAGAATTAGCATGTCACTAAACATGAAGTACACGTTTGTGTACTTATGGACTAAGTATATCATATAAAAAGACGATTCTTAGTTTTTATTTTAATTAGGGTCCAATAAGCCCAAATAGCAAAGAGAAATTAAAAAAAGCATGTAAACAAACAGCTTGGGCCTTAAGAGGTTTTAAGAAACTAAGAAATGTGGGTCATTTGCCCCAATGGGGGTGATTATATTACCTATGCTGGTCACCGCCTTTGTTAGTCAAGTGGCCAAAAATAAATTAAGTATCAGTCAGAGGTTTGAAAGGCATTAATCGGCAGAGGCCGATCACGTAGCTTTTCACAAAAATCGATCGATCAGCACATTCCTAATGATAATTGCACTAATCGTTTTGCAGATGCCATATTTTCTCTGTAGGCTGTGTGTTTTGGTATTGAGGTCTAAGTCATGGTAAAGGTTTAAAGCAGACCTGGGCAAATTAAGGCCAGGGGGAAGAATCGGCCCAATTAAGCTTTTCAATGTAATTTGTTTTAGATCTTTAAGATGGAAACTGTAGCTGCCATTATGATGTGCAGTGATGTTTTCAAATGACCGTAAGTCATGGTTGGAATCTGCGCTTTTTGCATGATATACTAGATACTATGGTAATCTAATTAGTTACTATGGTAATCTACATCACAGCAGCTCAGACGAGGCACCAAGCAGTGTGGGTGGGGAGCGTTTCCACAGAGTGTTTCCAGAGCGGCCAGCCTGAAATGCGGGTGTCAGGGACATATATTTTTACAACAAAGTTCTATAGCTTAGTGATGTATCAGATACATCAGATAGTATTTTTTTTTTTTTTTTTTTACCCTTTGCATTCATATTTTGCTGTGTTTGTTGCATTTTTGTTGATTGTAAAATTTGTCGATCGAGAGGGGGTGTGACGTTCATATCTTGTCAATATTCAGTGTTTTATCGTTCATAGTTAATATTGTAAATCCCACATTCTTTATTTTCATGTACATTCTGGGTGTCTCATTCAGTGAAAACATTTAAAATTCCATTCCGTTTAAGGCGGTGTGTCATAACCTTTTTAGCATTCAATCAGACATTATTGTGAGGTTTTGTATTAGTGTTCCTAAAAAAAAGATATACCGGCCCCCAGACACATTTTTGTCTCTAAATTTGGCCCCTCCAGTCAAAATAATTTCCCAGGCCTGGTTTAAAGGATAATTATACATTTAGTGAGGCGGTCCTAATATTTGACTCCGGCCTAATTATATTGTGCAGGTGTGCCTAATGAATCATCCCAGTGAGCGTTTAATGAAACCTTTGTTCGGTGTTGAAGAGGGCGAAAATGTGCTTGCTGGACATGAAGCCTTTCTCCACGTCCCGCAGTCTCAAGTTGTCCACCTGCATCATGTACTTCTTCTCCTTCTCCTGCAGGGGGCGACATATCGACAGTTGGTGAATATTTGGGGTTTTAGTTATACAGTAAGAAGGGGAGTCATATGACCTGACACATGAAACGTGACGAATTGGGGAGTGTGGTCACTAGTAGCAGTAGAGTGTTGAATATCTTAAAATGTGTTCTGTGGCATTTCCCACTTTGACCACAGCGCCAGTTGCTTTGTCGAGTGACACTTTCCATCGTTTTTAGCGGACTGCATTGCAAAATGATTAACCCCCCATCTTCCTCTCACAGGAGATCCCCACAGGAATGAGGGATCTAGTAGCATTAGAGTGTTGAATATCTTAAAATGTGTTTTGTGGCAATCTCCACTTTGACTACAGCGTCAGTTGCTTGGTCGAGTGACACTTTCCATCATTTTTAGCAGACTGCATTGCAAAATGATTAACCCCCCCCACCATCCTCTCACAGGAGATCCCCACAGGAATGGGGGGTAGAGTGTTGAATATCTTAAAATGTGTTTTGTAGCAATTCCCACTTTGTCCAATGCGTCAGTTGCTTTATCGAGTGGCACTTTCCATTGTTTTTAGCGGACTGCATTGCAAAATCATTAACTCCCACCCTCGTCTCACAGGAGATCCCCACAGGAATGAGGGATCTAGTAGCAGTAGAGTGTTGAATATCTTAAAATGTGTTTTGTGGCAATTCCCACTTTGATCACAGCACCAGTTGCTTTGTCGAGTGACACTTTCCATCGTTTTTAGGGGACCGCATTGCAAAATGATTAATCCCCCTCCTTCCTCTCACAGGAGATCCCCACAGGAATGGGGGGTAGAGTGTTGATTATCTTAAAATGTGTTGTGTGGCAAACTCCACTTTGTCCACAGTTGCTTTGTCGAGTGACACTTTCCATTGTTTTTAGCGGACTGCATTGCAAAATCATTAACTCTCACCCTCGTCTCACAGGAGATCCCCACGGGAATGGGGGATCTAGTAGCAGTAGAGTGTTGAATTTTCATAAAATGTGTTTTGTGGCAATTCCCAGTTTGTCCACAGCGTCAGTTTCTTTGTCGAGTGACACTTTCCATCGTTTTTAGCGGACTGCATTGCAAAATGATTAACCCCCCATCTTTGTCTCACAAGAGATCCCCACAGGAATGGGGGGTAGCGCTGAATATGTTAAAATGTGTTTTGTGGCAATTCCCACTTTGACCACAGCGTCATTTGCTTTGTCGAGTGACACTTTCCATCGTTTTTAGCGGACTGCATTGCAAAATTACTAACCCCCACATTCCTCTCACAGGAGATCCCCACAGGAATGAGGCCATATGTACATAAAATACATAATTTAATGATGAGGGGGGAACAGAGAACCTGCAGGGGGGACGCTGAGGTAAAAGCTTATGAAATGTAAGCACACATGAAAAAAGGGGAGGAAAACACGTGCAGTCAGGTCTGTGGTTTTGATTAAGAGTGCTGGGGAGTAAAACGAGACCGAGGGACAAATGAGAAACACAGAACTAGAGCGAGTGTGTCCTTGTGTATCTGCACACAGCACTCTCGCGTCCTCTGTGACACACGTCAACTAAAAGCAAAGTCTATTGTGTCGCCACGTGTCCCAGGTGCGCCTTTTTAAGTTTCATATCATTAAAATGTCTAAAAATAGCCGAGCAAGTTGCTATAAACACACACGTATATATATATTGGTAGTCTCTAACTAAGCTTAAAGCCATCTGGCCAGCTAACCGCAGTCTGCCCTGCCCAAACCAGCCTGTGTGTTTAAGGAAATGTGTGTGTGTGTGTGTGTGTGTGTGTGTGTGTGTGTGTGTGTGTGTGTGTGTGTGTGTGTGTGTGTGTGTGTGTGTGTGTGTGTGTGTGTGTGTGTGTGTGTGTGTGTGTGTGTCCTTCAAAGGAGTTAAGACCAGTGTGGCCAACGGTCATATCCCCGATAAATGCATGTAAAAACACACATATACACACACACATATACACACATTTGTCAGCATCCCAGGTGTTTGTAAAAAAAAAACTATTTAAATAGGTAGTGGCCCCAGGTTGCCAAATGCTGACGTCATCATTTTTACTTTTAGTTTTTTGATTCAGTCTGTCGCGCTTTGTCTCGCTGACTTCTCTCTCTCTCTCTCTGGAAGTGATTCATACATTTTCCTCTCATCTGGCCATTAAATGCAGCCAGGAGAGGAGCAAGGGGAGGTGAGCCGGGCAGATTTGCGTGCGAGTATGTCTGGGGAAAGTTCTAAAAAAAAAGCTAAAATAAAAAGAAACTCATAAACGTAAAGGAGACTCGTGAACTTGCTGACTAGATCAACGTCATTTGTTTTTTTTAAGGTGAGCACTTGTTGCTAGGCAGAATATGTGATGCTTACTGAGTATTGCCACATACTGGCTACACCCACTGGGATGTTTGAATGACAAACTAGGAAAATAAATGTGCAATTCAACCCACATGAAAAATAATTCACCTTAACTGACACTAATAATTTTCAGGTTTGGTCCGTCATCACGTGACATTACATTATATCACGCTAACATCGAGGAGCTGGCCGCTTTTGTGAGCAGGCTATTACTACTGTAATCCACAGTAGTGTTGAATTGATTTTGCATAATACAGTGATGGGCTTCTTTTTCTTGTGAAAAGAAAATATTCTAATGTGAAATAAAATCCTAAAAAATAAATACATTAAAATAAACTTTTTTTTTTCAAATTACAAGATAAATAAATAAAATATATATAATAATTAAAAAAATATTTAAAAACATTTTAAAATGAAATTAAAACGATATGCATGAGGCACATGATTGACAGGACCTTACAGGACAGTATCTTAAAAAATTTAAAAAATACAAAATACCTTAAAAAATAAAACAAATGTATTAATAATAAAATTAATTTTGAATAATATTAACATTAATACAAATCTTAATTAAAAAATAAATACATTAAAATGAACTTTTTTTCCCCTTCAAATTACAAGTATAAAAAAGTATATATAATAATTTAAAAAATAATTAAAAACATTCTAAAATGAAATTAAAACAATATGCATGAGGCACACGTTTGACAGGACCTTACAGGACAGGATCTTAAAAAATAAATAAAATAAAAAATACCTAAAAAAATAAAACAAATCTATTAATAATAAAAGTAACTTTGAATAATATTAACATTAATACAAATCCTAATAAAAAAATATTTCAAAAATTATAAGAATTTTATTAAAATGAGATGCATTATACGCATCTTTGACACAACCTTTATTATGTCGCACATGATTTCAGATGCTGAGATGTGAAATCAGATCTTAAAACAAATAATACAATTACCTTTAAAAAGATGTGTTAAAAATACAATAAATGATCAGTGATAATACAAATATTAATTCAAAATCTCAAAGTCTTTGACACCACTTTATTATGTCTTATATTATTTCAAATGTGCAAGAAATGTTGAGATGTGAAATGAGATCCTGATAAAAAACAAAATAAAATCACCTTTAAAAATATCTATAAAAAATAGCATACATTATGAATAATCATAATAATACAAATATTAATTTTAAAAAAACATACAAAATAATCCAGTTAAAATAAAATCCTTATAAGGTCACATATTATTTCTAGCTAATGTTAAAAAAGTGTTTTATAGTTTTAAACGTATTATAATTACAGTGCTTAACTTTTTTTTACACTTAAACTGTTACTTAAAATATTGCATGTGTTTAGAGACAATTTCTCATTTGTATAGTTTGAAATATTTAACTGCAAAAAAATAACCATTTACATATACTTCATTGTCATACCAGCACACATGAAATGGCACAACATTTTGGACCCGAGGTACCAGATTTAGCCCAATGAGTACCACAAGAACAATAGTATGTACATAAAATTAAAATAGAATAGGACACAACTATGAAAATTCTCTCTGTCTTGCATGAGTGGGTTTGTGTGTGTTTAGCGAGGCCTGCAAGTAAATGTTTTGCCATATGCTATCCTATGAGAAGCATCAACCATTGTCAGTGCAAATGTAAAAAGCACATTGATCAACATAGACAAGACTTTGTGATTCGCACACACTATTTTACTTCTAGTGTGTAACCACTTCAGATACGTGTGCACGTCTTGTGTGCTTTTGCGTGCACCAAATTTGGACGTACAGAAAAATGCAGATTTGAGAGCGCGCCAGGAGCAAATTGAAGGGTTTCAGCTACAGTATTTGTTTGACAGAGAGCACAAAGCAGGAGGCAACGCATTTTTTTCTTATGACTCATTTGACTCGGTCAGCCAAACTGAAATGCAAGCTTAAAACAATTAAGCAAAAAGCATACGTGAGGGTTTTCCTATATTATTTTTATTTTCTCTGTTAGTGCTTCTATCACAAACTACTTTTATCTGCTCCCTGCATCGTGTTCCTCTACTCTCGCTTAGCAGTTGATCAAATGGTGGTCTGCGGAGCAGTGGTGGTCCCCGAGAAACCCCAAGTGGTCTGTGAGGAACTTAGTGGTTGAATTTTTCGGTCATCTTGTTCTAGTTTTGGACACACATTTCCATGGAATTTTAGGTCATCCATCCATCTTCTTCCGTTTATCCGAGGTCGGATCGCGGGGGCAGCAGCCTAAGCAAAGAAGCCCAGACTTCCCTCTCCCCAGCCACTTCGTCCAGCTCTTCCCGGGGGATCCCGAGGCGTTCCCAGGCCAGCCGGGAGACATAGTCTTCCCAACGTGTCCTGGGTCTTCCCCGTGGCCTCCTACTGGTGGGACGTGCCCTAAACACTTCCCTAGGGAAGCGTTCGGGTGGCATCCTGACCAGATGCCCTAACCACCTCATCTGGCTCCTCTCGATGTGGAGGAGCAGCGGCTTTACTTTGAGCTCCCCCCGGATGGCAGAGCTTCTCACCCTATCTCTAAGGGAGAGCCCCGCCACCCGGCGGAGGAAACTCATTTCGGCCGCTTGTACCCGTGATCTTGTCCTTTCGGTCATAACCCAAAGCTCATGACCATAGGTGAGGATGGGAACGTAGATCGACCGGTAAATTGAGAGCTTTGCCTTACGGCTCAGCTCCTTCTTCACCACAACGGATCGATACAGCGTCCGCATTACTGAAGACGCCGCACCGATCCTTACGATCCACTCTTCCCTCACTCGCGAACAAGACTCCGAGGTACTTGAACTCCTTCACTTGGGGAAGGGTCTCCTCCCCAACCCGGAGATGGCAATCCACCCTTTTCCGGGCGAGAACCATGGACTCGGACTTGGAGGTGCTGATTCTCCTCCCAGTCGCTTCACACTCGGCTGCGAACCGATCCAGTGAGAGCTGAAGATCCTGGCCAGATGAAGCCATCAGGACCACATCATCTGCAAAAAGCAGAGACCTAATCCTGCAGCCACCAAACCGGATCCCCTCAACGCCTTGACTGCGGCCAGAAATTCTGTCCATAAAAGTTATGAACAGAATCAGTGACAAAGGGCAGCCTTGGCGGAGTCCAACCCTCACTGGAAACGGGTCCGACTTACTGCCGGCAATGCGGACCAAGCTCTGACACTGATCGTACAGGGAGCGGACCGCCACAATCACATGCAGACTGGTTGGGCAAACTCCCATGCAGCCTCAAGGACCCTGCCGAGAGTATAGAGCTGGTCCACAGTTCCACGACCAGGACGAAAATCACATTGTTCCTCCTGAATCCGAGGTTCAACTATCCGGCGTAGCCTCCTCTCCAGCACACCTGGATAGACCTTACCGGGAAGGCTGAATTTTAGATCAATTAAAAGAAAAAAACCCTCAAGTTTTGACGATCCACTATGTTCTCTTAGAGTAGAATCAGACCTGATGGTTTTTAGATCTAAATATTAGAGAAGTTGTCAACGGAGCTGAGCAGACAGGACGATACAGTCCGATACAGTACAAAGGCGGCTTCCGCTTTTTGAGGAGGACACCTAAGATCGAGGTGGGGGGAACACGAGTGGGCGGAGAAAGACGATACCAATCTAAAGAGCTGCTGGATGCGTCTGGCCACCATCTCAGGCACTTTGAAGGCTTCCTGTCTGGGACCAGCAAACGCTCCATCAAGATCCATAAGGCTTTGCGGAGTTAGTTACATTTCCCGGGAAGAGCTTTTCGGAAGTTCACCTGGTTCAGCTTGGGCGAGGATCAGATGTATGTCCTCCTTCAGATGTTCCTGAGCGGCGTCACAAGGGGCATTAAAATTGTGTATTTTACTGTAAAACTTATTGAAAAGAGAAACTATTGTGTAGAAAAATATTTCTGGTGTCATTTTTTCAGTGTACACTATTTGTGTTCCTGACGACTGTCCCTGTCCTTTTCGGGACAACGAGCCTTCTTCCCTACGGGTTACTACATCACCGTTTTCAGATGAAAGTAGTGGAAAAACTGCTAGCAAGAGGCGGCTAACAATACATGCATTGGGGAGTCATCTATTCCGTCTATAAAACCCTCTAAAAAATATCCAAAAACGACCAACAACGCTCCAAGTTAAGTAACCAAGCTATCACAACATTGTTATTTGAAGAACTAATAGAAAGGATCTACTTTTAGTAAAACCATGCCTTGCTCACAGAGACACTCACACTGCCTCTCCGGCCACTAGTGAGAGGTAAGCTAGCTGCTGCTCAATCACCTCTGAGTTTGAAAAAGTTTATAAATCACGCCTCACACTTGTATTGTAAAAGGTTGCCGAAAAGTTGGTCGACTTTGAAATTTAACTTTGACCCGAAGACATCGCTGGCAAGACAAGGCGAGACGCCCGTTTCATCACAGCATATTTTTTTTACCCGAGGAGTGAGGATTGTGATGAATTCATCATCCCAACAGGGAGCACAAGTCTTGTGCTGAAAGATATAAACATCCCATCAGCCAACATCCCAGTGAGAGCGGACATTGCGAGTGAGTGTTTTGTTATGTTCCTATTTTGTTCAGCACTTAGCAATATTGCTACATGATGCTAAGTTTTTCACTATAGCTGATCTTCTTAAAGGGGAACTGCACTGTTTTTGGAATGTTGCCTATCGTTCACAATCATTATGAGAGACAAGAACGCAAATGTATTTTTTTTTTTTAGGATTTAAAAAAATGATAAAAAAACGCTTGCAAGATGTAGCTAATGGGAGTCACCATTGTAGCCTTTAAAGCAGGGGTCCCCAAACTACGGCCCGCAGGCCGGATCCGGCCCCCCAGCATCCAAAATCCGGCCCACAGGAAGTCCCAAGTAAAAGAGAATTTTTTTTTTTTTTGTAATTTAAAAAAAAAAATTATTATTATTTTTTAAATAAATCTTTCCTTTCTAATCTATTTTCTACCGCTTGTTACTCTTGGTGTCTCCTAGCCGCTCAGGCAAATCATGTTCCCATCGATAACGTGACAATGTTAAATGTTGATGAACATCAATGTTAATTGATGTTAAATGACAAAACGGATTATAAAGACAATGTATATATGTATATATACATATATATATACACAGCCTGGCCCCCGGCCAAATTTTTTTAACCCAATGCGGCCCCCGAGTCAAAAAGTTTAAAGCCCTCTAAAACAACTTCAAAACCCTCCATCAACATTTTATATATACACTCCAAGGTTTGTCATTGTATCCCATTGGGTTGAGTTTTTTCTTGCCCTGATGTCGTTGTGGCTTGTGCAGCCCTCTGAGACACTTGTGATTTAGAGCTATATCAATAAACTTTGATTGATTGATTGATATTTTTCTGATATTTCATTGAAAAAAACGCGCAATTAATTTTTGATGTGAAAATGAATGTTTAAAAACGCGTATTTCCCATGCCTGATTGTTAGCCGCCCCTTTAATGTGGACTGCAGACTTTTCTACTTCTCTTACAGCAGGGGTGTCCAAAGTGCGGCCCGGGGGCCATTTGCGGGCCGCAGCTAATTGTTTACCGGCCCGCCACACATTCTGGAAATACTATTGTAAAAAAAAAAAAAAGAACATTAAAAAAAGTGGAATGAGGTGAAATCTAATGAGAAAAAGTTGCAATGTTGACACAAAAGCTGCCATGCAGGCTGTTTTTTTTCTTTTGTTTTTCTTTATTTTTCTTTTTTTGCCATTGCTCAAAAAAATAAAATAATGACAAAATATTCATGTTATAATGAATTATTTTCAGGGCTCCAATTACTTCAAATATTTCACTTTAAAATGTTTTATGTGGTAAATATTGCATATATTGTGTAGTAGCCATATCAAAACATCAAAGTTTTCTTTGACTAAAGCGCATAAAACAAACAAAATAATTGTTCCAGCATAAAATCGACAGATATATGTGAAGTTGATCTCGTAACTTAAGTGTTGAAAGTAAAACAAAAACCTAATAAAAATGTATCACTTTATGAGTGGGGCACCTTTTGGATCCCAAATATATTTAGTGATTTTTTTATTTATCTTTTCACTGTGATTACTCAAAAATATGAAATAATTAAAATCAATGGTGTCCTGCATTATTGATCTTTTAGGGCTCTAATTACTAAATACTGCATATTTCAGTTTTACTATTAAAAAAAATAAGTTGTTTTTGACAGAAAAGCCATAAAACATTTTTTTTAATTTGTATTACTTTATATCAACTTGAAGTTGATATAGAGATTTACTGTAAGCGTTAAATAATTTAAAAAACATAATAATCTGACTTATTTTTAACATTTTAATGACTGAGACCCTTTATGGTCCCCGGGACCCGTAACGGTAAAATAAATAAAAAATCCATATATTTTGTTCTGGTTTGAAAATGAAAAATATCAAAATGGCCCCCACATGCTTTAATTTTTCCGTGTGTGGCCCTCAACGGAAAAAGTTTGGACACCCCTGTCTTACATAGAGATTGTGAATGATACTCAAAATTCCCCCAAAAAGTGCAGTTTCCCCTTTTCTGAGAAACATGAGAAGACAAGGAGAATATAAACAGGAAGTTAGGAGCTGACTCACGTTCAAAGCAGTTATGAGTCCTCTGTAAACACAGCATTGTTACTGGTTTGGCTAAGTTGGACTGTTTTTGCTGGTGAACTTCTTTTTACACTTAGGTGACTCGGGCCTTAATGCAAAATCGCCCCTGGGTGTCACATTACCGTTGCATATCGTAAAAAAAAAAAAAAAACAGCAAAAGAAGCCTATGAAGCTCACAGGTATAACAGAGAGCTAGACTCTAAATCAAGCGCTTTCTTGCAAGCTTTTGTCACCGAGGCTGTGTCCCAATGAAAGGCAGCATCAATGACTTCCATAGTGATGCTCCTTTGAGTCACACTGACATTAAAAAATAAAGCCGCCGCCTGCGGTGTTTGGAGCTGTTGCGCGAGTGCAAAGTACTTTCCATGCTTTTGTTTGGTTAGTGAGTAATAGCGGGCTCATTATGAAACGCCAGAGGAAGTTCACCACTCGAAAAAAACAATTGGACAAAACTGTAAAAAGTCGGCTGTGCCTGAGCTAAAAAAAATTTTTTTTTTTTTGTAAAAAAATCTGCGTTTTGTTTGTGTGTAGTCGTAGATGCGAGTGCGATAGAAAAGTCCCAGTGACTTGGGCCCTGCATCAAAGGGCGTCGGAGAAGCCGCACGGCATCTGGGAGCAATAACACTGCTTCTAACCCGTCATTACCACAAAGACTGGGCCCTGGGTGGCAGCCAGCGGCAATTTTCGCAACCTCCCTCCCTCCCTCCCTGCACTCCCATCCCTCCTCCGCCGTTGCAATATCGAGTCCTGTCTGTAAAAAAAACCAAATGGACCCTCGCAAGTTTTGCACGAGTTGACACTTCTGACAAGCTAGAAGAAAGATCTTCAATGTTTTCTCCTAAAAAAAAAAAAAAAGGCCACAATCACCATAGAACAGGGGTGTCCAAAGTGCGGCTCGGGGGAAATTTGCGGCCCGCAGCTAATTGTTTACCGGCCCGCCACACATTCTGGAAATGCTATTGCAAAAATAAAAAAAAACATTTAAAAAAGTGCAATGAGGTGAAATCTAACTAGAAAAAGTTGCAATGTTGACACAAAGTTTTTTTCTTTTGTCTATCATTATTTAATTTTTTTTGCCTTTGCTCAAAAAAACAACAACACTGTTATAATGAATTATTGACCTATTTAAGGCTCCGATTATTTCAAATATTTCCCTTTAAAATGTTTTATGTGGAAAATATTGCATATGTTGCGTGGTTGCCATACAAAAACACCAACGTTTTCTTTGACAAAAGAGCATAAAACAAAGGAAATAATAGTTCAAACGTAAAATCGACATATATATCTGAAGTTGATTTCTTAACTTAAGTGTTGAAAGTGAAAAAAACTAGTTAAAATGTATCACTTTATGAGTGGGGCATCTTTTGGATCCGAAATATACAAACATTTGTATTTAATGGGATTGTATTTATCTTTTTCACTGTGATTACTCGAAAATAATAATGAATTAAAATCAACTGTGTCTTGCTTTATTGATCTTTTTAATGCTCTAATCACTTCACATCAAACATTGCTTTCTGAATGTTTTGGGCAGTGGGGGAAATACTGCATATTTCAGTTTTATTATAAAAAACAAAGTTGTCTTTGACAGAAAAGGCATAAAACCTTTTTGTTTTTTTTTAACTTTATATCAACCTGAAGTTGATATACTGTAGAGCAGGGGTCACCAACGCAGTGCCCGCGGGCACCAGGTAGCCCGTAAGGACCAGATGAGTAGCCCGCTGGCCTGTTCTAAAAATAGCTCAAATAGCAGCATTTACCAGTGAGCTGCCTCTATTTTTTTTAAAATTTAATTTATTTACTAGCAAGCTGGTCTCGCTTTGCTCGACGTTTTTAATTCTAAGAGAGACAAAACTCAAATAGAATTTGAAAATCCAAGGAAATATCTTAAAGACTTGGTCTTCACTAACTGACAAAGAAACAGATAACAGATTTGGTGTCCAGTTCAAAGTGTGACATGATTTATTTAAAAATTTGAGCGTTTACTTTTGTATTTTACATGAGTTATTATTTGTACAAACATGGTGCAAAGTAATTCATGATTTGTTAAAGAATGTTAGTGGCTAGCTAGTTAAAATGGGAGATTGTGATTTCAGAAGACTGTCTTAGAAGTGATCATTTGAAAATGTTCAATTTGAAAAATGTGCACTTAGAGAAAATATAAAAATAAAGTGTTGCATATTGATATTTATCTGTTTCTATATATATTTATTGTGAGAAATCATTAAGATGATCAGTGTTTCTACAAAGATAAATATAATTAATTATTAATAATAACATAGAGTTAAAGGTAAATTGAGCAAATTGGCTACTTCTGGCAATTTATTTAAGTGTGTATCAAACTGGTAGCCCTTCGCATTAATCAGTACCCAAGAAGTAGCTCTTGGTTTCAAAAAGGTTGGTGACCCCTGCTGTAGAGATTTACTGCAAGTGTTAAATTTTTTAAAAAAAATAATAATTTGACTTGTTTTTAACATTTTAATTACTTAGACCCTTTATGGTCCCTGGGAGCCCTAAAGGTAAAAAAAACAACCAAAATCCATATATTTTGTTATGGTTTGAAAATGAAAAATATCAAAATGGCCCCCGCATGCTTTAATTTTTCCGTGTGCGGCCCTCAGTAGAAAAAGTTGCCATAGAAGCACATGAAAGACGCTCAATGACGGTGATTCATGTCTTGAAACGCCATCACCAGGCTTTATTTAAAGTAAAGTCACACTTCGACGTTGGAAGTGATCTACAACAGGGATGAGCTCCCCTGGAAAGGACGGGGTGTAAAAATACACGGCGACTTATCTTAACGACACGGCGCTTTCTGGCACATCGTTTATTATCAAACGTCGACTGATAACGATACAGCGGAGAAGGAGCGCCGTACTCTCGATTAAAAGCCGTTATGGAACCCGTCCAGGTTGTAATTAGCCCCACTGTGGGAACCAGCACCAGCTAAAATAAACAAAGATGATATGTACGTGAATTGGCCCCACCAGATGGTGCTGTTTTTATTTCTTTTTAACGTTGAGCAAACTCAATGTAATCTAATTAGTGTATGAGTAAACATTAGAGATGTCCGATAATGGCTTCTTCGCCGATATACCCGATATTCCGATATTGTCCAACTCTTAATTACCGATTCCGATATCAACCGATACCGATATATACAGTCGTGGAATTAACACATTATTATGCCTAATTCTGTTGTGATGCCCCGCTGGATGCATTAAACAATGTAACAAGGTTTTCCAAAATAAGGCAACTCAAGTTATGGAAAAAAATGCCAACATGGCACTGCCATATTTATTAATGAAGTTACGAAGTGCATTTTCTTTTTTTAACATGCTTCAAAACAGCAGCTTGGAATTTGGGACATGCTCTCCGTGAGAGAATATGAGGAGGTTGAGGTGGGCGGGGTTGTGGGGGGGTTAGCGGAGGGGTGTACCGTATTTTTCGGAGTATAAATCGCTCCGGAGTATAAGTCGCACCGGCCGAAAATGCATAATAAAGAAGGAAAAAAACATATATAAGTCGCACTGGAGTATAAGTCGCATTTTTTGGGGAAATTTATTTGATAAAACCCAACACCAAGAATAGACATTTGAAAGGCAATTTAAAATAAATAAAGAATAGTGAACAACAGGCTGAATAAGTGTACGTTATATGAGGCATAAATAACCAACTGAGAACGTGCCTGGTATGTTAACGTAACATATTATGGTAAGAGTCATTCAAATAACTATAACATATAGAACATGCTATACGTTTACCAAACAATCTGTCACTCCTAATCGCTAAATCCGATTAAATCGTATACGTCTAGTCTCTTACGTGAATGAGCTAAATAATATTATTTGATATTTTACGGTAATGTGTTAATAATTTCACACATAAGTCGCTCCTGAGTATAAGTCGCACCCCCGGCCAAACTATGACAAAAACTGCGACTTATAGTCCGAAAAATACGGTATATTGTAGGGTCCCGGAAGAGTTAGTGCTGCAAGGGGTTCTGGGTATTTGTTCTGTTGTGTTTATGTTGTGTTACGGTGCGGATGTTCTCCCGAAATGTGTTTGTCATTCTTGTTTGGTGTGGGTTCACAGTGTGGTGCATATTTGTAACAGTGTTAAAGTTGTTTATACGACCACCCTCAGTGTGACCTGTATGGCTGTTGACCAAGTATGCCTTGCATTCACTTAAGTGTGTGTAAAAGCTGCAAATATTGTGTGACTGGGCCGGCACGCAAAGGCAGTGCCTATAAGGTTTATTGGCGCTCTGTACTTCTCCCTACGTCCGTGTACACAGTGGCGTTTTAAAAAGTCATACATTTTACTTTTTGAAACCGATGCCGATAATTTTGAAATCGATACCGATCATTTCCGATATTATATTTAAAAGCATTTATCGGACTGCCGATATTATCGGACATCCCTTGTAAACATGATTCATTATCCTTATAGTGTTGTTTGTGGAAAAAATATGTCATTGGGTGTTTGTCGCCGTTTCTGTTCCTGTTGAAGCTTTGTCCATCGGCAAGACGACGACTCGCAATTTGGTTTCCGAAAAACATTTTCGTAACAAACTCAAATCGAGTGCCCCGAACAAAGTGTGAGTGCCTTGATTCAATCTTTGTGCATTTTTCTTTAAATTGAGTACCACAGCAAAGTAAGCCACGATGGGGTGTAAGAAAGTTGCACGGGCCTGCACTTTGATAAAGAAGGTGAGAAACACTATTGGAATTCAAGAAATATGTCATTGCAAAGTAGAAAGGTGGCTGTCCTCTCCCCGCCTTCTCATCTCATCACCGACTTCGTGAACAACTCTTCAATAACAGTAGAAGTGATGTTAAATGTTCATTTATGATCATATAAATCATAACACCAAAGGCAGGGGTGTCCAAAGTGTGGCCATTTGTGGCCCGCAGTTTCAGTTTTGTTGGCCAGCAGTATATTATCGAAATACAATCAAGCCAAAAAACAGTAATAAAAACAAATATATATATATATACAGTATATATACAGTACAAGTCAAAAGTTTGGACACACCTTCTCATTTCAATGCGTTTTCTTTATTTTCATGACTATTTTCATTGTAGATTGTCACTGAAAGCATCAAAACTATGTCACCTGTGAAGTGAAAACCATTTCAGGTGACTACCTCTTTAAGCCCATTGAGAGAATGCCAAGAGTGTGCAAAGCGGTAATCAGAGCAAAGGGTGGCTATTTTGAAGAAACTAGAAAATAAAACATGTTTTCAGTTATTACACCTTTTTTTTGTTAAGTACATAACTCCACATGTGTTCATTCATAGTTTTGATGCCTTCAGTGACAATCTACAATGTAAATAGTCATGAAAATAAAGAAAAACACATTGAATGAGAAGGTGTGTCCAAACTTTTGGCCTGTACTGAAACCCATGTGGAGTTATGTACTTAACAAAAAATGGTGAAGTAACTGAAAACATGTTTTGTATTCTAGTTTCTTCAAAATAGCCACCCTTTGCTCTGATTACTGCTATGCACACTCTTGGCATTCTTTCGATGAGCTTCAAGAGGTAGTCACCTGAAATGGTTTTCACTTCGCAGGTGTCATAGTTTTCATGCCTTCAGTGAGAATCTACAATATAAATAGTCGTGAAAATAAAGAAAACACATTGATTGAGAAGGTGTGTCCAAACTTTTGGCCTGTACTGTATATATATATATATATATATATATATATATATATATATATATATATACTACCGTTCAAAAGTTTGGGGTCGCATTGAAATGTCCTTATTTTTGAAGGAAAAGCACTGTACTTTTCAATGAAGATAACTTTAAACTAGTCTTAACTTTAAAGAAATACACTCTATACATTGCTAATGTGGTAAATGACTATTCTAGCTGCAAATGTCTGGTTTTTGGTGCAATATCTACATAGGTGTATAGAGGCCCATTTCCAGCAACTATCACTCCAGTGTTCTAATGGTACAATGTGTTTGCTCATTGGCTCAGAAGGCTAATTGATGATTAGAAAACCCTTGTGCAATCATGTTCACACATCTGAAAACAGTTTAGCTCGTTACAGAAGCTACAAAACTGGCCTTCCTTTGAGCAGATTGAGTTTCTGGAGCATCACATTTGTGGGGTCAATTAAACGCTCAAAATGGCCAGAAAAAGAGAACTTTCATCTGAAACTCGACAGTCTATTCTTGTTCTTAGAAATGAAGGCTATTCCACAAAATTGTTTGGGTGACCCCAAACTTTTGAACGGTAGTGTATATATATATATAAAGAAAAACATAGCATAAAGACATAATGTGATGATAAAAAGGTAAAAATGTGATAATAATAACTAATACTAGCAAGCTTTGTAACATACAACACAAACCTGACACAAAGTTATCTCTTTAGATTTATATGTTTGTTTTTGGACTATAGTCCAAATAGTAAAAACAAACAACGCTTCTCATTATGCGGCCCTTGGTGGAAAACATTTGGACACCACTGAACTAAGGTCCCCTTCCAGGCATTAAAAATTCACTATGAAATTGGGCCGTGGTTCTCAAACTTTTTCACCAAGTACCACCTCAAAAAACAGTTGACTCTCCAACTACCACCATAATGACCAACATTAAAATACTGTAAATTCATTAAAAAACAAGGTAGAGGTTTTATTTAACAAGTATGTTTAATATTTTTGGCCACTGAGACATTACACACAATTTGAACAGTAACACTGGCTATGAATATAGGAAAATATAACACTGTACTTCATTCAACTAGTAATTATTTAGCGTACCACTATATGAAATCCAGTTTAAGAATCACTGAAATATTAATTAATAATAATTAGAGATGTCCGATAATATCGGACTGCAGATTTTATCGGCCGATAAATACTTTCAAATGTAATATCGGAAATTATTGGTATCGGTTTCAAAAAGTAGGGAGAAGTACAGAGCAGTTGCGTCTTCCAGTCATACTTGCCAACCTTCCCGATTTTCCCGGGAGACTCCCGAATTTCAGTGCCCCTCCCGAAAATCTCCCAGGGCAACCATTCTCCCGAAATTCTCCCGATTTACAACCAGACAACAATATTGGGGGTGTGCCTTAAAGGCACTGCATTTGCGTGCCTGCCCAATCACTAAATATGTACGGCTTTTCACACACACAAGTGAATGCAAGTCATACTTGGTCAACAGCCATACAGGTCACACTGAGGGTGGCTGTATGAACAACTTTAACACTGTTACAAATACGCGCCACAATGGGAACCCACACCAAACAAGAATTTCGGGAGAACATCCGCACCGCAACACAACATAAACACAACAGAACAAATACCCAGAATCCCTTGCAGCACTAACTCTTCCAGGACGCTACAATATACACCCCCCACTACTTTGTGACTTCAATAATAAATATGGCAGTGCCATGTTGGCATTTTTTTCCATAACTTGAGTTGATTTATTTTGGAAAACCTTGTTACAATCTGGACTTTCACAATATTATGTCAGACCCACTCGACATCCATTGCTTTCGGTCTCCCCTAGAGAGGGGGGGGGGGGGGGTACCCACATATGCGGTCCTCTCCAAGGTTTCTCATAGTCATTCACCTACGTCCCACTGGGGTGAGTTTTTCCTTGCCCGTATGTGGGCTCTGTACCGAGGATGTCGTTGTGGCTTGTGCAGCCCTTTGAGACACTTGTGATTTAGGGCTATATAAATAAACATTGATTGATTGATTGATTGGTTGATACATTGTTTAATGCATCCAGCGGGGCATCACAACAAAATTAGGCATAATAATGTGTTAATTCCACGACTGTATATATCGTATCGGTTGATATCGGAATTGGTAATTAAGAGTTGGAATATATCGGAATATCGGATATCGGCAAAAAAGCCATTGTCGGACATCTAATAATAATTTAGTTCGTCAATTAGATATATTTTGCATTGTTTCCTGCATCTTTGGATTTACATTATTTCTAATGGTTTGCTTTTCGTACGACTTAGTCTTCGTCTGAACGAAAACCAAGGTGCTTCTGTAAACAATATACAGTTATAATCAGGATCCAAAATGTTTGCCTAGCAACACAAACCAAGAAGACGCCTAAAAATTTTGAGGATCTGGGCTGATGGGGGGAAAAAAATCCACTGTTTACATGACAATGACACATTCATTCATTAAACCGAGGCTGGCAGTGAAGACTTCCTGTTTAGCAGCTAATTGCTATGTACTTAGTGAGAATAGCCAATGCAGCAATCTTCAGGCTGTGGCAGATCAATCATACTAGTTTGGAAAGAGGGTGTCCTAAAACGACAGAAATACATTCTTGTCCTTTACCGACAGTTGTTTTATTTTTAAGCACGATCGCAAGCATGATGTCACCGTCTCAACCGGTGATTAAATTAAGACAGTTGTGCCGATGCACGTTATAAAAAACAAATATAGCACAGAGACGGGGGAATTCCGCTATTTTGGTTTCTAAATGATGAAACTCTCTTTATTTAGACCGTCAATATTCCAGATGCTACTTCCACACATATCCGAAACACAGCAGCGAGGGGCAAATTATCCTCTCAGAGAATTTTCCACAGTGGAACGAGCTGCCAGAATGTAACGTGGGCACTTCCAAATCAGAAAATGTGCTTACAGGAAATAAAGTCAATCTGATCGCCGAATAATATAGGTAATTATGAAATTACCACACATGCGAAGAGTAGAATAGAACTACGTGGTTTCCTTTTGTGTTTGGCTCCGTTTCTCTGCCAGCCTTTGTTTCTTGTGAAGCTTTTGTGTAAACCCCCCATAATTGGCCTAGATGTGAAATTGATCATAAAGAAAAACACGCAAAAGTTATTCGACTGATCCGTCTAACTCGTAGGTCAGCAACCCGTGGCTCTCGGGCCGCATGCGGCTCTTTAGCACCGCCCTAGTGGCTCCCTAGAGCATTTAAAAAAAAGGATTGAAAATGTGTTTTAGTATGTTTTTTGTTTAAGGACAAACATGACACAAACCTTCCCAATTGTTAGAAAGCCCACTGTTTAATATGTTTGTGTGTATGCTTCACTGATGAGAGTATTTAGTGAACACTGTTTTGTCCTACTAATTTCGGCGGTTCTTGAACTCACCATAGTGTGGACTGTGACGCAACAGTTTGTTTACATGTAAAATCTTCCCCTCCTTGTTTGTCTCATTTTGTCCGCCAAACGTTTTGTACTGTGCAAGAATGCACAAAGCTGCGCTTTGTGGATGTTATTGACTTGTTGGAGTCATTTTGATAGTAGGCTATTATAGCTAATATAGACATTTACATCATGTGTTGTCTTCATTATTACACTTATATAAGAGTATATGGTTGGGATATAAACAAAAAAATATGTTTTTTACATTTAGGGCGGACAACAGATATATGATGTATGTAAATATGATGTAATGGATAGGAATGTCTGATGCTGGATGTCAATAAAAATTAAATGAAAAAAAATAAATCAATCCTGTTGACTGAGCCCCTGGGGATAGGTTGATTGGCAACACTAAATTGGCCCTAGTGTGTGAATGTTGTCTGTCTATCTGTGTTGGCCCTGTGATGAGGCGGCGACTTGTCCAGGGTGTACCCCGCCTTCCGCCCGAATACAGCTGAGATAGGCTCCAGCACCCCCCGCGACCCCAAAAAAGGGACAAGCGGTAGAAAATGGATGGATGGATGACTGAACTGCCAGTTTTTGACTGTAAAATCTACATTTGTTGTTTTTAACGGTGTATTACTGTAAATGAAAAAATGGTAAGACGGTACATTTGTTTTTTTTACGGTAGAAAAACTGGCAGCCCAGTTGCCAGAATAAAAAAATAACTTCTACTGTTTTTCCATTGACAATATAATGTTGTAAAAACCAACGTAAATTTAACACAAAAATTGTGGCAACTAAGCTGCCAACTTTTTCCGTAAAAAAAACAAAAAAACAGTGTTACTGTTTTTCCATTTACCAAAAAATGTTGTAAAAAAAACCAACATTTTGTAAATATAAAGTTTTTACTGTAAAATCTACAGTTGTTGTTTTTAACGGTGTATTACTGTAAATGAAAAAATGGTACATTTGTTTTTTACGGTAGAAAAACTGGCAGCTAAGTTGCCAGAATAAAAAAATAACTTGTACTGTTTTTCCATTGATAATATAATGTTGTAAAAACCAACGTAAATTTAACACAAAAATTCTGGCAACTAAGCTGCCAACTTTTTCCGTAAAAAAAACACAAAAAAACAGTGTTACTGTTTTTCCATTTGCCGTAAAATGTTGTAAAAAACCCCCCAAAAAACACTATTTTACAGTAAAATTTTGTAAATATAAAGTTTTTACTGTAAAATCTACAGTTGTTGTTTTTAACGGTGTATTACTGTAAATGGAAAGACGGTACATTTTTTTTTTGCGGTAGAAAAACTGGCAGCCCAGTTGCCAGAATAAAAAACTAACTTGTACTGTTTTCCATTTGCCGTAAAATCTTGTAAAAAAAAACCCAAAAAACACTATTTTACAGTAAAATTTTGTAAATATAAAGTTTTTACTGTAAAATCTACAGTTGTTATTTTTAACGGTATATTACTGTAAATGGAAAGACGGTACATTTGTTTTTTACGGTCGAAAAACTGGCAGCCCAGTTGCCAGAATAAAAAAATAACTTGTACTGTTTTTCCATTGACAATATAATGTTGTAAAAACCAACGTAAATTTAACACCAAATTCTGGCAACTAAGCTGCCAGATTTTTCCGTAAAACCCCCCCCAAAAAAGGGCTACTTCACCACCGCTTGATTCCCCTTCGGGGTGATGGACGGCTGGCAACGCTTCATAGCAGCAGTCGATCTCCAGGGTCCCAACTCCCCCCCCCCCCAGCCCCCTCTGTTGCGAGTTGTCGTGATTAAATGTAACATGTGTATGTGTGCATGGCATGGAGGTTTTTTCCCACTCCAGACTAGGCCCCCTTAGGAGCCCAGTCTAGGTTGTATTTTTTACTCATCTTCTTCCCCAGCGTTTTACCTTCTTCCACCTTTTACGGGGCGCCTTGTGGCGACCCATCAGCGTTCCTGTTTGTTTGTCTAATCTTGAACGGGTTTGTGCTGAAACATACGTAGTTTCGTTGTACTTGTTGTAATGACAATAAAGACCTATCTTATCCATTTACCGTAAAATGTTGTAAAAAAAACAAAACAAAACACTATTTTACAGTAAAATTTTGCAAATATAAAGTTTTTACTCTAAAATCGACAGTCTACTTAAAACAATTTATATAATTAATAATGAAATCCAGGGGCAAATTCATACATTATTCACTGTTACAAGCGGCCCTCTGATGGCAGCCATAACTGCGAAAGTGGCCCTCAATGAAAACGAGTTTGACATCCCTGACGTACTGTGTTATAATTTCCTTTCAAACACAGTGTTGCTGTTCAAACTGTGTAATGTTACAGTGGTAAAAAATAAAATATAAATATAAACACTTTTTGAATAAAACCTCTGCCTTGTTTTTAATGAATACTTAGGCCTACCACACTACTGTATTTTTAATGTTGGTCCTTATAGTGGTACGTGGGGAGCTAAGTGGCACTTGGTGCAAAAAGTTTACAGTACACAAATCACTGTGGTCCATGCATTCTGCCAAGCGACAAATGGTGTGATCAGAAACAAAGAATGAGGGCAATTCTTTTGTGTCACTCATTTATAAATAATAATTACGTAAAGCTGTTGTTTGATATATCGCAGCTGGAATCGAAATGGGAAGCACACCAGACAGTGAGAGAGATCGTATGCGTCCTCCGTAAGGTCTGCTCAGTAAGGTAACTCACCAAATACCCTCTAATCACCACTTGTGGTACAAGCTTTGATGCAAAAACACATCCAAGTGTCCTTCTGTCAAGTTTTATTTATATATTCGTAACCCTCTTTTTTTTTTTTTTGGACCACATTTTTTGTCGTCCTTCACTCTTTTTTTTCCCTCTCTCCACATACCGCCTTTTCTTGCTCGTACTGCTGACTTGCCTCTCCTGGGAACGTGCCTGCTTTGATTTGGAGCTCAGGTCCGAGCTCAGAAACCAAGCTAAAACAAACACACAGACTTGGCCACCACATCTGCACACACATTCTCAGAGGCACACACCTGGAAGCATTAGTGTTGATTACTACTGTCTGCGAAATAAGGTTAGAGGGTGCATAACAAAGTCTAGCTTTTGACGCAAAATGTACTTTTTAGTGATGTTCTAGAAGCAATATGTATCTAGAGCAGTGGTTCTTAACCTTGTTGGAAGTACCGAACCCCACCAGTTTCATATGCGCATTCACCTAACCCTTCTTTAGTGTAAAATAAAATGTTTTTTTTTCAAATCAAGACAAAGTTATATGTTATTGGTAACACTTTAGTATGGGGAAGATATTATAAGTAACAAAGACTTAACTTAGAGTTATTTGGACACTAGGGGAACATATTCTAAGTAATAAAGGATTAATTTAGAGTTATTTGGTTAGGGTTAGGGCATACTTGCCAACCTTGAGAGCGGGGGGTGTATATTGTAGCGTCCTGGAAGAGTTAGTGCTGCAAGGGGTTCTGGGTATTTGTTCTGTTGTGTTACGGTGCGGATGTTCTCCCGAAATGTGTTTGTCATTCTTGTTTGGTGTGGGTTCACAGTGTGGCGCATATTTTTAACAGTGTTAAAGTTGTGTATATGACCACCCTCAGTGTGACCTGTATGGCTGTTGATCAAGTATGCCTTGCATTCACTTAAGTGTGTGTAAAAGCTGCAAATATTGTGTGACTGGGCCGGCACGCTGTTTGTTTGGAGGAAACAGCGGACGTGAAGACAGGTTGTAGAGTACGCTTAAGACAGTGCCTTTAAGGCACGCCCCCAATATTGTTGTCCGGGTGGAAATCGGGAGAATAGTTGCCCCCGGGAGATTTACGGGAGGGGCACTGAAATTCGGGAGTCTCCCGGGAAAATCGGGAGTGTTGGCAAGTATGGGTTAAGGGTTGAAGAATACTTGTTTAAATGTGAGTGGAATGTATAAGGAAAGATAGAATAGAATAGAGTTTTATTGTCATTATTACAGTGAACAGGTTCAAAGAACAACTAAATTGGAGCAGATCCCCTAAGGCAGTGGTCCCCAACCACCGGGCCGCGGCCCGGTACCGGTCCGTGGACCGATTGGTACCGGGCCGCGCAAGAAATAAAAAAATAAATAAAAAAATAAAAAGTTTTTTTGTTGTTGTTTTTTTTTAATTAAATCAACATAAAAAACACAATATTATATATCAATACAGATCAATACAGTCTGCAGGGATACAGTCCGTAAGCACACATGATTGTATTTCTTTATGAAAAATAAATAAATACAAAAAATAATTGGTGGAATAGAACAATAAATAAATAGATAGAATAGAACAAGAAAGTTTGATCATTTTACGCCTATACTAGCTCACCTGCACTGGCTTCCTGTGCACTTAAGATGTGACTTTAAGGTTTTACTACTTACGTATAAAATACTACACGGTCTAGCTTCATCCTATTTTGCCGATTGTATTGTACCATATGTCCGGCAAGTTCAAAGAACTCCGCCTTATTAGTGATTCCCAGAGCCCAAAAAAGGTCTGCGGGCTATAGAGCGTTTTCTATTCGGGCTCCAGTACTATGGAATGCCCTGCCGGTAACAGTTTGAGATGCTACCTCAGTAGAAGCATTTAAGTGCCGTGACCCGGGGTGGACCGCTCGCCTGTGCATCAATTGGGGACATCTCTGCGCTGCTGACCCGTCTCCGCTCGAGATGGTCTCCTGCTGGCCCCGCTATGGACTGGACTCTCACTATTATGTTAGATCTACTATGGACTGGACTTTCCCAATATTATGTCAGACCCACTCGACGTCCATTGCATCCGGTCTCCCCTAGGGGGGGGGGGGGGGGGGGGGGGGGGGGGGGGGTGGTCACCCACACATGCGGTCCCTCTCCGAGGTTTCTCATAGTCATTTACATCGACGTCCCATTGGGGTTGTGAGTTTTCCCTTGCCCTTATGTGGGCTCTGTACCGCGGATGTCGTTGTGGCTTGTGCAGCCCTTTGAGACACTTGTGATTCAGGGCTATATACATAAACATTGATTGATTGATTGATTAAATAGTCTGAATTAGTTGAAACATGTGGGAGGAGTAGTCGAAAGAAAAAAAAGGGTAAAAGAAACGTCAAAATTATGATTTACGTTTATTGAATGAGTCTGCATGTCCTGAAACCGCTGAACGTTTTGACGCTTGAACGGGATAAATCGGACGAACGGTTTGAGAGGGCGGACGAAAAACATTATGGAAGAATAATAATGGATACATTTTGGTGCAGAATAATATTACATATAATAATACGTTTGTACATACAGGTTTTGGAACAATATATGCTGCCATCTAAGCGCCGTCTTTTTCATGGACGCCCCTGCTTATTTCAGCAAGACCATGCCAAGCCACATTCAGCACGTGTTACAACAGCGTGGCTTCGTAAAAAAGAGTGCGGGTACTTTCCAGACCTGTCTCCCATCGAAAATGTGTGGCGCATTATGAAGCGTAAAATACGACAGTGGAGACCACGGACTGTTGAACGAATGAAGCTCTACGTAAAACAAGAATGGGAAAGAATTCCACTTTCAAAGCTTCAAACAATTAGTTTCCTCAGTTCCCAATCGTTTATTGAGTGTTGTTAAAAGAAAAGGTGATGTAACACAGTGGTGAACATGCCCTTTCCCAACTACTTTGGCACGTGTTGCAGCCATGAAATTCTAAGTTAATTATTATTTGCAAAAAATAATAAAGTTTATGAGTTTAAACATCAAATATCTTGTCTTTGTAGTGCATTCAATTGAATATGGGTTGAAAAAAATGTGCAAATCTTTGTATTCCGTTTATATTTACATCCAACACAATTTCCCAACTCATATGGAAACGGGGTTTGTACATATCACAATAATAATTGAACAATTATTGTTGTTCGCACAATATAGGACCTTTAAAGCTAAAAGTCTTCACTTTAGTTACTGTCCAAAGGCTTTTGGCCCAAGGCTTTTTGCACATTACTGTAAATGCATTTGTTCTGGTACTGATTTACCCCCTCGTATGCAACCCCCCCCCCCCACTCCCCCAACCTTCCCCATTGCCCGTGCACATGTGTGTTGTGAGGGGCTGCATAAAGGCTTCTTTATTCAGCCCTGACAGCGAGAGGAAATCAGCTTTAGAAGCAAAAACAGAGGGAGCGAAAGCGCGATGGAGACCACAGAGCCGCACATCTGGAGTTATTACAAGGCCTCCTCCTCCCCCCCCCCCCTCCTCCCGCTCGCCAACAAAACGCAGACATTCCTACCCCGGCCTCCGCCTCTTCCCTTCATCCCTCCATCACGCAAACCATCATTGATCGCATGTACAGTCGACTGGATGGAGGACGATGAAGAGTTTCCTTACGAATGAATGAGTGGCTCTCACTTCCTGTTCACCTTTGAACCTCCACTTTCTCCCCTCAAAGCCAGGGAGGCGTGCGGTGATGGAGGAGGGGGTGGGGTAAAGGGGTGTTCAAGACAAATCGAGGGGAGGGTGGAGAGGAAGTAGAAAGGGACAGAGAAGAGGGAGAAAAAAAAATGGAAAAGTGGGGGAGCTCCTCCTCTTTCTCTCTCCCTATCTTCTCTCTCTCTCCAGCTTGCCCTTTTTCCTCCTTCTGTCTCCTGGAGAGGAAACTTCTTGGTGGTCAGTCCTTTGCCACGTCAAGCCTCCAGCAAGGTGGACGCATCGGAGTGACTTTTTTTGGTCTTTTTTTTTTTTTTTTTTTTTTAACTAGAATGGGGAAAAGTTAGTTTTTAGCTGACAGGTACCATCAAAGTGACGAGCCAAAGATGTAAAAAAAACAAAAAAAACAACAAAAAAAAACCCTAAGAGGCTCTCATCCAAGGTAGGTACTCTAAAGACTTATTTTTTGAAAAAGTTATCCGTGCATCTTTTTTTACGCTACAAGAGAAAACTTCCAACGTCTTTCCTCTCTTCACAGATGCGAGGAATGCGCCTCACAGCGGGAAGCGGGAGGGGACCTCTCATAATCTGCCAATCAGTGGCTATTACCTCCGTCTCACCTCTCCTCCTCCTCTTCTCCCTCCTCCTCCCCCTCATCTATAACCCAGCTCTGGTAAGTAGAAGCATCCACACTTTTTGGAAAAAGAAAAGAAAAAAAAACAACCCAAAAGGACCGACCAGCGAGCATCCTTTGAGCCCGGCCCGCCTGCCCAGTGTTCAGACTACCTGTTCAGGAAGTAGTGGTTGTACAGTAGTCTGCACATTGGTTAGGCTGGCTTCGGGGAAGCACGGGACCAGAAGGACCAGCACATGGAGATGTATAAAACCACCTCACCAATGAACCACCACCAACGCAACAATCTTGAATACTGACGCCTGGCCTTAAATGCACCAAAAAACAACAACGACAACAATGGAGAACCGGCTGCAGTGAAGTGGCTCTTAATGTCATAAATTATTATCATGTATTTGTTTGTGATGATCAACCTATAATGACTGTCCCAAAAAGTGAAATAAAGATGCTTCCATTTGTAATTTATTTGACGTTTCTCTTGAACATCTTCATTACATTTTAGTATTAATTTAGTTTGTTTTACCCTTTTATGTAGGCATACAGTACAGTTTGTTTGAATTGGAACATATAAAATAATTTTTTTTTAAAATTTCTACAGATTTTTAAAACATTTTGTCTTTTAAAATACTTTAAAATATTTTATATATATTAAAATTAAAATAAAAATATGTAGAAAATGGATTGAGAAATTGCTATATAACCTTTTAGTTTTTAACCTTTTCATGCTTAGAAATAGTTGAAACACATGAAAAAATGTTGCCACCAAACTTTTTTTAATGTGACTTTTAAAATACTTTCAAATGTGAGGAAAATACTACTATAATATTTTGGCTTTTACAATATTCAAACAAATGTTAAATTTGAATTATTTTGTGACTTTTAAAACATACACATTTTGTAATTAGAATCCTCTAATAACTTTGAAATATTCAAACAAATTTTAAATGGCACAAAAGGTTTGTTTCAAAACTGTTTTAAAAAAATATTTGAAAATATATGTAAAAAATGCTACACAAATTATTATTATTATTATTTTTTTTTTTACTTTTTCAGGTCTAAAAATATTTGAGGAAATAAAAGGGAAAAAAAATTGCAGCCAAATGATTTTATTACTTTTGTGAATTTTTATATATTTTGATATATATATGAAATACAAAAAAAGAAAGAAAAAACATTCCAAAAATGCATTTCATACGTAACTTTTTGAATACAAAAACACATTTTAAAATTGGAATCAAACTACCTTCGTGACGAGGTTTTAAAATACCCCAGAAGTTTTTAAAACTCGTGTATTCTTAAAAGTATCTTAGAATTCCCCCAAAATTTACGAACCATTTGTTGTTCATGGTTTGAATACTAGATTAGGAAAATTGGTTGCAAAACCTTTATTTTCAGACTTAAGAAAACACCAAACTCTTTTAACGCTTCATCTTGAAAAGTGTTAATTATTACACTTTGACATTTATTACAATGATTTATTATTAGAAAAATAAATGCATTTAATACTAGATTAAAAAGTTATCGTATAAAAACATAATAGTTTGGGGTTTTTTAAGTTATTGAATGTAATCAAGTTTTTCGGCCTCATTGTGAGGTATTTAACGTCCAAGTTGTGAATAATAGTTGCAAGCCTCAAGACAAATGGATAAAAAAGAGCCCAAAAAGGTGCAGGACTACAAAAAGTAATGTTAATTCCTCTACCAACATTCAATATCTAAAAAAAACTGGCCACAAAAGGCTCAGCCTCGCAGAATATGAATAGAAGAAGCCAAAGCAACGTCAGACTGCAAATGTACAATTATGTCTCCACCTCAAATGACCACAGTATGTGCAGAGAGCACACAAAAATGTTGCGAGCACCCACTCTGTCATTGTCTCGTCGAATTTTTTTCCTTCAAAGTCTTAGTTTAGAACGCTCGAGAACAAAAAAGTACAGTGGTGACGTCATGTTTCACTGACCCCTCTCGCCTTGTTTGCCACCAAGTTTAACCCAAGGTTCCAGTCTGCCTTAACACAGCTTCTTAAGTTGCCTCTTAAAGATGCAAAAACAATGCAAAACTGGCGTCTTGCCTTAGAGCGTCATGGACTGCAATGAAAACCTCAAACCAGCAGCAAGCCTGTTTCCATTTAGAGCCCTGGCAGCAAACACACACACACACAGCAGGAACACATGCTTAGACACACACACACACACGCACATGCATGCAAACACACACAAACACACACGCACACACCTCAGAGTAAGCATGCGAGAGCCCCCCATCTAAAAATGTTTACTGCTGGGATCATTGGGTGAGTCTGGCATTTTGGCGGCCTTAGCAGGGAAGCCCACTCACACACTAACACATGCACACACACACACAACATGCACACAACCTCAATACACACACAATACAATGCATGCATACACTCAAAACACAACAGCAAGATTGCATAGAAAAAATTAAATGAGTAGAAAACATTTTCAACATGGTTTTGAATAATATGCCATAAAACCTAACCACTCTCAAATTATACTTTATTTCCTCAGAGTTGTGAGGACCTTCATTTAGTCAACTGAAGAGAGCAGGCATTTATTAGGGGTAAGGTATTTATTTATATTTACATAACTATATGATTTAATTTAATGATATTGATAATAATAATAATAATATACTGTATAGCACTCTATTATTAAAAATGTTGTTAACCTTTTTGACCTGGGGGCCCAACTTTTCCACTACTTTTTCACTTAAATATTACCACTGGATTAGTAGTCTTACTCTTGATTTAAATCTATCCACCCATCCATTTTCCTCCGCTTATCCGAGGTCGGGTCGCGGGGGCAGCAGCCTAAGCAGAGAAGCCCAGACTTCCCTCTTCCCAGCCACTTCGTCCAGCTCCTCTCGGGGGATTCCAAGGCGTTACCAGGCCAGCCGGGAGACATAGTCTCCCCAACGTGTCCTGGGTCTTCCCCGTGGCCTCCTACCGGTCGGAAGTGCCCTAGGGAGGCGTTCGGTAGCATCCTGACCAGATGCCCGAACCACCTCATTTGGCTCCTCTCGATGTGGAGGAGCAGTGGCTTTACTTTGAGCTCCACCCTATCTCTAAGGGAGAGCCCCGCCACCCGGCGGAGGAAACTCATTTCGGCCGCTTGTACCCGTGATCTTGTCCTTTCGGTCATAACCCAAAGCTCATGACCATAGGTGAGGATGGGAACGTAGATCGACCGGTAAATTGAGAGCTTTGCCTTCCGGCTCAGCTCCTTCTTCACCACAACGGATCGATACAGCGTCCGCATTACTGAAGACGCCGCACCGATCCGCCTGTCGATCTCACGATCCACTCTTCCCTCACTTGTGAACAAGACTCCGAGGTACTTGAACTCCTCCACATGGGGCAAGATCTCTTCCCCAACCCGGAGATGGCACTCTACCCTTTTCCGGGTGAGAACCATGGACTCGGACTTGGAGGTGCTGATTCCCATCCCAGTCGCTTCACACTCGGCTGCGAACCGATCCAGTGAGAGCTAAAGATCCTGGCCAGATGAAGCCATCAGGACCACATCATCTGCAAAAAGCAGAGAATTAATCCTGCAGCCACCAAACCGGATCCCCTCAACGCCTTGACTGCGCCTAAAAATTCTGTTCATAAAAATTATCAATATATTATCGGCCGATAAATGCTTTAAAATGTAATATCGGAAATTATCGGTATCGGTTTCAAAAAGTAAAATTAATGACTTTTTAAAACGCCGCTGTACGGAGTGGTACATATCCGGTAAAACACGGACGTAGTATACTCTGGACTGAAGCTGTGTGCCTTCATTGTTTTTGTAGCTGTTGTTTTGAGGCATGTTTTAAAAAATTAAAAAATAATGCACTTTGTGAAAGTCAAAGTATAGTATTTCCCATAGTTGTAATGGGTAACAGGATTATCTCAGGGAGAGCATGTCCCAAATTCCAAGCTGTTTTGAGGCATGTTAAAAAAAATAATGCACTTTGTGACTTCAATAATAAATATGGCAGTGCCATATTGGCACTTTTTTCCATAACTGTAGTTGAAGTTGTTCTCTTATTTTAGAAAACCTTGTTTTTGATTGATTGATTGAAACTTGTATTAGTAGATTGCACAGTACAGTACATATTCTGTTCAATTGACCACTAAATGGTAACACCCGAATAAGTTTTTCAACTTGTTTAAGTCGGGGTCCATGTTAATCCATTCATGGTAAAGTGACATTGTTTAATGCATCCAGCGGGGCATCACAACAAAATTAGGCATAATAATGTGTTAATTCCACGACTGTATATATCGGTATCGGTTGATATCGGAATCGGTAATTAAGAGTTGGACAATATCGGAATATCGGATATCGGCAAAAAAGCAATTATCAGACATCTCTAATTATTAACTTACAATGGCATTCTTTTTGTAATGTTTCAGTTTCAAAAATTCCTTAGTAAATTCACCAAAACGTCACTGTGGACTTGGTGAGTCTGTTTAGCTGATTGAAGAGCGAGCTTCCGCAGCTAGTGGGTCCATGACGACGACTTCTGTTTTGTTGGATCAGCCGTTTTACTTCCGTGTTACAGACAACGTTTGGAAACAATTAAAGTTTGTAAATAAACATTTACAAAAATGCTTCTGTGTAAATAACGTATTTTGCAACTAATATGTCTGCGGTTTATAGTCTGTGTCATAACGGGGTTTTCGCAGCTTACTGCGAGGTTTGTTCTCCCGGGATGCAAACGGACTATTCCGGACAAGGCTTGCAGGTAGGAACGTATTTATTAATCTAACTACAAAATAACAGGCAAAAACTCTCTAACTGTGGCATGAAATAAACAAGACTTACGTAGAGGGTTGCGTGACAATAGCGTGAAGCAAACTAGCATTAACTATAGCATAGCAAGAAACAAACAACTAACATAACTATGGCATGGAACAACTATGAAACTGTGGCATGAAACAACTAACATGAACCATGGCATAGAACAACATCAAACTGTGGCATGAAACCAATAACTAGCATAACTATAGAATCAGACCTGAAACGAGCAATGACGCCAGGCCGACTGACTGGCAAAGGCGGTTTAAATAGTCTCTTGATTAGAGCCAGGTGAGCGTCCGAACACCAGTGGCAGGTGAAAATCATATGCCACCATGGCAAACAAAACAAACAAGAGTGCACAAAAAACAGGAACTGATGGAGTTAACTAACAGAACATAACGAAAACATGATCTGGACCACGGATCTGGAGCGTCTAATATATGGGAAAAAATTGTTTTTCCTTTTAAAATTTAGTGGGTGCGGCATATATCATGGTGTGCTCCTTAGTCCGGAAAATACGTGTATGTATGTATATATATATATATGTATGTGTGTGTGTATATATATATATATATATATATATATATATATATATATATGTATGTGTGTGTGTATATATATATATATATATATATATATATATATATATATATATATATATATATATATATATATATATATATATATATATATATATGTATATATATATATATATATATATATATGTATATATATATATATATATATATATATGTATATATATATATATATATATATATATATATATATATATATATATATATATATATATATATATATATATATATATATATATATATATATATGTATATATATATATATATATATATATATATTAGGGATGTCCGATAATGGCTTTTTGCCGATATCCGATATTCTGATATTGTCCAACTCTTTAATTACCGATACCGATATCAACCAATACCGATAACAACCGATACCGATATATACAGTTGTGGAATTAACACACTATTATGCCTAATTTGGACAACCAGGTATGGTAAAGATAAGGTCCTTTTTTTTAAAAATTAATAAAATAAAATAAGATAAATAAATTTTAAAAAAATTCTTGAATAAAAAAGAAAGAGAAAAAATATAAAAACAGTTACATATAAACTAGTAATGAATGAAAATGAGTCAAATTAACTGTTAAAGGTTAGTACTATTAGTGGACCAGCAGCACGCACAATCATGTGTGCTTACGGACTGTATCCCTTGCAGACTGTATTGATCTATATTGATATATAATGTAGGAACCAGAATATTAATAACAGAAAGAAACAACCCTTTTGTGTGAATGAGTGTGAATGAGTGTAAATGGGGGAGGGAGGTTTTTTGGGTTGGTGCACTTATTGTAAGTGTATCTTGTGTTTTTTTATGTTGATTTAATAAATTTAAAAAAACAAAAAAACAAAAAACGATACCAATAATAAAAAAAAACGATACCGATAATTTCCGATATTACATTTTAAAGCATTTATCGGACATCTCTAATATATATATATATATATATATATATATATATATATATATATATATATATATATATATATATATATATATATATATATGTCTTAATTAGATTATCCAAAAAAATAGTGCTCGATACCGTGGTAGAGCGTAATATATATATATATATATATATATATATATATATATATATATATATATATATATATATATATATATATATATATATATATATATATATATATATGTATATATATATATATATATATATATATATATATATATATATATATATATATATATATATATATATATATATATATATATATATATATATATATACATATATATATATATACATATATATATATATATATATATATATATATATATATATATATATATATATATATATATATATATATATATAGTGTAGATGTATTTTTGGGGGTATCAGTCATAAGTAAAAAGTCATTACAGTAACTGGGGTGGAGGGAAGATGCTTATTTGATTCAAGCAATGCTTTGAGACATGGCATCAATTAGAGTAGAGGCCACTTTTTGAGAAAGTACAACACGTTACTCTAGTCATGTGCACACTAAAAAAAAAGTATCTTTCCACATGTGGACAGCAGAGTTCTCCGCTCATTTAATCCTCTGTGAGATAGTGTTGAACGGACATGTTAATAAGATCAAATGGATACCACACGTGCTGGAAGTCTATAAACGGGCACTCATGTGGCTCGCTTTTTTTATGCACATTTCTCTTCTATCTTCAACTTTACTCTTTTTTTTTTTCCTGCCACAGAGACGTCTGATTCAAAGAAACGGCATGTCCTGTGGTAATGTGGACCAGGAGGCTTTGAATCACACACGTACACAGAAATAACAACATTCAAGCTAAAATGATTGATTTGGTAAGCGGGTGCCACCATGCCACACTATAGCGAGGGGTTTTCCCTGTGACGCCAATAAAAGTGATGTTTTTTTGTGTATTTGATATGGGATTTATGTAAATATGTTGGACTGGAAATCCCACACTATAGCTGCGAACATGTTGACTTAAGGCCTCCCTGCACCCTCCGTCTTTAAATAAATACACAAGGAGGAGGGAAGCGTTCCTTCTGGTTTAAACATCTATACGAGGCGAAGGAGGAGGGGAAAAAGCAACATGTCCGCATCAACCTTTCGCCATCCCAGCCCCCCACTTCCCCTTACCTTTCACATGGTCCTAGTTACGTGTGCTGCAAACAAAAGACGACCCCTCCCACCTGAACCCTCTCTCCGGTCCTGCCCAACTATCCCATTCTGCATTCGTGCCCCTGCTTTGAAATAAAGTATGTTTATTAGAAGCAGATTATGTGTGTGTGTAATTGGGAGCAGGGTAGGGCAAAGGGGGGGAGCTCTGGTATGCACATGTGGGTGCCAGCTTTTAGTGTCTGACATGCTGGGGGGTCTGTTTTAGTCTCTCTCTCTCACACACACACACACACACACGCACGCACATATGCACACGCACACATACTGTATATACATATATATATATATATATATACACACGCACACACACACACACACACACACAGACTAGAGTGGCTGTGGCCACACCCCAGAGACAGTAAGACTGCTTAGCAAGTTCCTAATAATTCCACAAAAGCATCATCGTGGGACCTCTCTTTGACCAATCTGCCCGGTAACAAAAGTGTCGACTCAAACCGCGGCACAGAGGAGATGGAATGAGTTTTTTGGAGAACGACATGGAAAAGAAAAAAAAAGTGTGGATGTTGGAAGACGACCAATGTAAAAGTACGTTCATCCTGCCTGAGGTTGTACTGTGAACTACGTTTTTTTTTTTAAGTTTTTAAAATAGACAATGATGTGCATCAATTTATTGTTACTTTAAAAAAAATACAGTTGTTTAAATGTATAATAACTACACAAATCATCATTATATTTACAATACATTTGCTTCTTCTCACAGTTACTGAAGTATGAATTGTCTATACTCTATGTGGCCACTAGAAGATGCTAGTGAGAATCACTTAATAATGGCAGTTGTGGTGGGTTAGTATCAATCAATCAATCAATCAATGTTTATTTATATAGCCCTAAATCACTAGTGTCTCAAAGGGCTGTACAAGCCACAACGACATCCTCGGTGTCGAGTGGGTCTGATATAATATTGTGAAAGTCCAACATATCAGCGAAAGTCCAGTCCATGGTGGGGCCAGCGGGAACCATCCCGAGTGGAGACGGGTCAGCAGCGTAGAGATGTCCCATCTGATGGACAGGCTAGCGGTCCACCCCGGAGCAGAGTAGAAAAGAAAAGAAAAGAAACGGCAGATCAACTGGTCTAAAAAGGGAGTCTATTTAAAGGCTAGAGTATACAAATGAGTTTTAAGATGAGACTTAAATGCTTCTACTGAGGTAGCATCTCTAACTTTTACCGGGAGGGCATTCCATAGTATTGGAGCCCGAATAGAAAACGCTCTATAGCCCGCAGACTTTTTTTGGGCTCTGGGAATCACTAATAAGCCGGAGTTCTTTGAACGCAGATTTCTTGCCGGGACATATGGTACAATACAATCGTCAAGATAGGCAGGAGCTTGACCGTGTAGTATTTTATACGTAAGTAGTAAAACCTTAAAGTCGCATCTTAGGTGCACAGGAAGCCAGTGCAAGTGAGCCAGTATAGGCGTAATATGATCAAACTTTCTTGTTTTTGTCAAAAGTCTAGCAGCCGCATTTTGTACCATCTGTAATCTTTTAATGCTAGACATAGGGAGGCCCGAAAATAATACGTTACAGTAATCGAGACGAGATGTAACGAACGCATGGATAATGATCTCAGCATCGCTTGTGGACAAAATGGAACGAATTTTAGCGATATTACGGAGATGAAAGAAGGCCGTTTTAGTAACACTCTTAATGTGTGACTCAAACGAGAGAGTTGGGTCGAAGATAATACCCAGATTCTTTACCGAGTCGCCTTGTTTAATTGTTTGGTTGTCAAATGTTAAGGTGGTATTATTAAATAGATGTTGGTGTTGAGCAGGACCGATAATCAGCATTTCCGTTTTCTTAGCGTTGAGTTGCAAAAAGTTAGCGGTCATCCATTGTTTAATTTCATTAAGACACGCCTCCAGCTGACTACAATCCGGCGTGTTGGTCAGCTTTAGGGGCATGTAGAGTTGGGTGTCATCAGCATAACAGTGAAAGCTAACACCGTACTTGCGTATGATGTCACCCAGCGGCAGCATGTAAATACTAAAGAGTGCAGGGCCAAGAACTGAACCCTGGGGAACTCCGCACGTTACCTTAACATAGTCCGAGGTCACATTGTTATGGGAGACACACTGCATCCTGTCAGTAAGATAAGAGTTAAACCAAGACAAGGCTACAATAACATAGTACAATAATTATAACGAAAAGAAAAAATATATACATATATATGTATATCCAATTTACAGTGTCAAAACCAAAATACAATTATAAAATATATAGTTCAAAGTTTATTTGACTGCAGTTAGTGACGTCATGAACATATATTTTTTTGTCCGTGGAAAGACAAATAAATGCAATTGTTCCTATATATAATATTTAGTTAAATGTATTACATCCATTTAATAATTACATGTATACTAATTTAAGGCAAATACAAACATGTATTAATTTTTTAGATTTTTTTCAATATAATTTGAAAATGTATTACATAATATTTATTAAAATTACATAATATTTTAATATCCAATATAAAATAATTTCTTCATAATTGAATTACTATGATGGGAACAAATATTTGGAACACTGTTAAAAATATAAAAAGAACACATGGCACACTGACAAAACTTAACTTATTGTTACTATAACAATCTACAAGGTTAATATAGGTTGCTTCTCTTTCTTCCCCTCCATTTTTCTGCATTCTTTTGTATCTGTAGTTATTGTTACGTATATGTATTGTTGCATTTTAACAACTGTATTGTTGATAATAGAGGTAAATTATTGGTATTATTCATTATCAATAGTGCTATTCCAATTGGTATTTGTATTTCTGTAGTGTAATATAGCTCATCGTCATTTCTGTATTATTATTTATCTCGCTAACTGATTCTTTGCCATCACTTTTACCATCATATTTGTACTTATCATATTTGCTGTTGTTTCTCTATTGTTGTTGTGTTTGCTTTTGTTGATTTTTGTCTCTCTGTCTTAACCCCCTCTTGTCCCCACAATTTCCCCCTCTGTCTTCCTTTTTTTCCTCTTTCTATCCCCTCCTGCTCCGGCCCGGCTGCACCAAATGATAATATAAATACATTTAATAAAGTCAAATACAAATAAGGCAACAAGAGAAGTACCCTACACTTCTCTTTTGTAAAGTAAATCTGAACAGCCGATATGGGCATCTACATCAACTATATGAAAAATTAAATTAAAAAAAATAAAAAAAGATAAAAAATAAAAATTTAAAAATTTAAAAATTTAAAAATTTAAAAATTTAAAAATTTAAAAATTTAAAAATTTAAAAATTTAAAAAAACTAAAAAAAAACTATATGATTTGCCTGAGAAGCTGGACAGGACAAAAAAAATAAAAATAATAAAATAATAATAATAATAATAATGATAATAATTGGACTATATTATATTGTACATTTTTGTGCACATTTTTTTCCACACAAAAACCCATCTTTGTTAAGTGTGTGTGTGCGTGTGTGTGTGTGTGTGTGTGTGTGTGTGTGTGTGTGTGTGTGTGTGTGTGTGTGTGTGTGTGTGTGTGTGTGTGTGTGTGTGTGTGTGTGTGTGTGTGTGTGTGTGTGTGTGTGTGTGTGTGTGTGTGTGTGAGAAAGTGAAAACACATCACCTCGTCATCCTTGTACCAGGACATAGACTCAGCGGTGAGGACAAACCAGTACTCCTTGGCTCCGCCCTTCATGATGCTGATGTTGTTGATGGTCAGCCATCCCTTTCGAATCACCTGGGCAACACAAGAGGATTATCAATAAACGCAAACCATCGAAATCACACTTTCCACTCACTGGCCAAGACATTAGGTACACCTACACATACTACACATCTGCCGCTATTGACACACACAGTTCGTGATGTGCGACTTTATTACCTTGAACCGATCGTTAACTCCTCTCTCCGGCTGGATGAGAATGTGGAGAGAACGTTACAACTCAAAAGCCAGGGAAGGCTCTTTGTGAAAAGCGAGGTACAAATACGGACAAATTGCATGTATTACCGGTCAAAGTGCTTGTATGCCATAGCGAGCTGCTGGGACAGCAAGCAGTAGCGGGGAGGGGTAGGGCTACTTAAAGGTCATATGTCAAACGTTTTCCATACCATGCAATCAGATGCAGCAGCATATTTCAGTTGCAAAAAAAAACGAATCTTGCAAAATCAGCGAGCATTAAATAATTAACTCTACATGTGTGGTTATTCTTTGGCTTTTGGCTGCCTTGTTTGCTACATTTATTCCAAATGAAGAACCTTGACAGGGGGTATAAAAAGTGTGAATTGCCTTCAGCGTACATGTATGTCATTCATTTTTAAAAGTTAGACTGTTTTATTGTGTTGCCAATTTACAAAATCCAGCGGTTAACTTCTTTTTAAACTTGTGGGACAGTTAGACATTTTGGTTACCGTATTTCCTTGAATTGGTGCCAGGAATATGGTATTCGCATGCCTCGAATTACAGCCGGGTCAAACTCATTTCGCAAAATAATTAGCGCATGCTTGGCACTTCCGCCGGGTCAAATATGAGTCATTAAATGACTCCCGCCTCCTGGTGGTAGAGGGCGCTAGTGATCGTTCTTGCGACTGCTGGTACTAAAGAAGACCCGTGCAGCAGAAGAAGACAACCGGCAGCAAGAGTGCGCAGCCATTGTTTGCTTGGACTTTAACCATGGAGGATTACATATCTAAAATAAAACCGTTTTCTAAACTGGACTTTCAATCGAAGCAGGAGGTAATACTTAAAAGGAAGATCTCCAAAAAAAGATAAGGAAGACTTCTATATCGATGCTTTTCTTCAAAAGGAGCTGGCATGGACTCATTTATACCTAAAGGTAAGACAATAATAACGTTTTTTTTATTAAATGTTCTTTTCATGATAAGGTAAGCGCCGGAGTGAGAAGAGGTTTTAAAAGAATTAGCGCATGTATGGCCATCCCGCAGGCTTCTGGTAAGCGCCGGAGTGACAAGAGGTTTTAAATTAATTAGCGCCCCTGCGGCTATTCAAGGAAATACGGTATTTGTTTTTAAAGCTTCAATGATTTAATTGTTTATTGCATTTTACCATATACTAAGGGTGTAACGGTACGTGTATTTGTATTGAACCGTTTCAGTACGGGGGGTTCGGTTCGGTCCGGAGGTGTACCGAACAAGTTTCCACACGGACATATTAAGTAGCGTAGCGCACGTTGTGTAAACAATGCACACTGAGGCACAACACACGGCATGCTAGCAGCGACCGGGCTAGGACAATATGCAAAAGCCAGAGCTGGAAAACCATCCTGCCTTGTTAAGATCTCCAGTTTGGGAACATTTCAGCTTCGCGGTGCGATACAACAATGGAGGACGGAGGTTTGCCGACATTGTTCAGCAGCAGTAGGGTATGCTTCTGCCAACACGTCAAACATGTTAACCCATTTGAAGCGTCACCACCCCCAAGTGAACATCGCTTCAACGAAGAGAAAGACGAGCGTCGTGCAAACACCGCATTCAAGCAGCCTCTCCTCGGTGAGTCAGGCAGGGCTAAAGCAATAACAAATGCCGTTGGTGTTTTTATAGCAGCAGATTTAAGACCACATTGCATTAAAAACAGTGACGTGCGGTGAACTATACACCAGATGAGGCAAAGATACTTTTGGAGGGTTTTTTTTCCCTTTTTTTTACTTAAAGGCCTACTGAAACCCACTACTACCGACCACGCAGTCTGATAGTTTATATATCAATGATGAAATCTTAACATTGCAACACATGCCAATACGGCCGGGTTAACTTATAAAGTGCAATTTTAAATTTCCCGTTAAACTTCCGGTTGAAAATGTCTATGTATGATGACGTATGCGCGTGACGTCAATCGTTGAAACGGAAGTATTCGGACGCCATTGAATCCAATACAAAAAGCTCTGTTTTCATCTCAAAATTCCACAGTATTCTGGACATCTGTGTTGGTGAATCTTTTGCAATTTGTTTAATGAACAATGAAGACTGCAAAGAAGAAAGTTGTAGGTGGGATCCGTGTATTAGCGGCTGGCTGCAGCAACACAAACAGGAGGACTTTGAGGTGGATAGCAGACGCGCTATCCGACGCTAGCCGCCGCCTGCATCGGTAATCGGGTGAAGTCCTTCGTCGCACCGTCGATCGCTGGAACGCAGGTGAGCACGGGTGTTGATGAGCAGATGAGGGCTGGCTGGCGTAGGTGGATAGCTAATGTTTTTAGCATATCTCTGTGAGGTCCCGTTGCTAAGTTAGCTTCAATGGCATCGTTAGCAACAGCATTGTTAACCTTCGCCAGGCTGGAAAGCATTAACCGTGTATTTACAGGTCCATGGTTTAATAGTATTGTTGATTTTCTGTCTATCCTTCCAGTCAGGGGCTTATTTCTTTTGTTTCTATATGCAGTTAAGCCCGATGCTATCACGTTAGCTCCGTAGCTAAAGTGTTTCGCCGATGTATTGTCGTGGAGATAAAAGTCACTGTGAATGTCCATTTCGCGTTCTCGACTCTCATTTTCAAAAGGATATAGTATCCGAGGTGGTTTGAAATACAAATCCGTGATCCACAATAGAAAAAGGAGAGAGTGTGGAATCCAATGAGCCCTTGTACCTAAGTTACGGTCAGAGCGAAAAAAGATACGTCCTGCACTGCACTCTAGTCCTTCACTCTGACGTTCCTCATCCACGAATCTTTCATCTTCGCTCAAATTAATGGGTAATCGTCGCTTTCTCGGTCCGAATCGCTCTCGCTGCTGGTGTAAACAATGGGGAAATGTGAGGAGCCTTTCAACCTGTGACGTCACGCTACTTCCGGTACAGGCAAGGCTTTTTTTTATCAGCGACCTAAAGTTACAAACTTTATCGTCGATGTTCTCTACTAAATCCTTTCAGCAAAAATATGGCAATATCGCAAAATGATCAAGTATGACACATAGAATGGATCTGCTATCCCCGTTTAAATAAAAACATTTCATTTCAGTAGGCCTTTAAGAAACCATTCAGAGGCTTATCTTATTTAGTTTTTATTTTATATATGTTGACCACATTAACCCTGGCAATGGACCCTGTGTGTATATGTATGTTATTGTTATGCTTAGCATTCATGACTGCCTGTTGTTGCACTCATCAGCCTAGTGGTGGCTCACATCCATCACACACAGAGCTATTTCTATTTTTGGTTAGAATTATTATAGTGTTCCCAATGTTAAAAGGATAAAGCCATTGTTTACAAATCTGGTAAATAAATAACCCAAAAATGTATATGTTGTTGTTTTCTTACTGTACCGAAAATGAACCGAACCGTGACCTCTAAACCGAGGTATGTACCGAACCGAAATTTTTGTGTACCGTTACACCCTTACCATATACAGCAGCTAACTTATTTTTGACAGTTCCAAATACAGTGGTACCTCAACTTAAGAGTGCCCCAACATAAGAGTGTTTTGAGATAAGCGCTGTTGTACCATTTGTAACTGTATGAAGGTTCGAAATAAACTAAAACCCTGACCATAACCTTTTGGTCTTACTCGCTAGCAATAGCTTACAGCTGGAGATTTACATAACATTTTTTTTCCAACCATTGCAACAAAGAAAGTGACTGTAAAGGGCAGGGTTGAGAGGAGGAAATAGATGATCATCATTGCATTAAAGAAATGAATCATCAAAAAACGTGACCGAGCGTGGAGTCGACTTGACGAAGCCTCTGCACCCCGCTGAAGTTTAACACCAGCCAAAAACGTTAAAATAACATCTAAACGGCGGACTTTTAACCATGAAAATATGGAGAAGGAGCTGATGGTGTGTTTGACAGAAGCAGCAAAAAGTTTACTGTCCAAGGTCAATTCTGTACAAATAATATGTTATTACTTCAAAAAACTACTGTAGTTTTTTATTTATAAATGGTTGATTTATATAGGCTAGTAAGGTAAAGTTTTGTACCTGACAAGTTTCGGCTATCTTGCTTCTGTAAACTACTGTAATTGTTTGTTACTACATTCTATCGTATTTTTCATAAAATAGTTCTTATCCAAAAGTTTTGTTTTACTTTTTAAAAGGCAGGTTAACCTCTAAAGCAGGGGTGTCAAACGTAAGGCCCGTGGGCCGGATCAGGCCCGTGAACAGGTTTTATCCGGCCCGCGGGATGAGTTTACTAAGTATAAAAATGAGCCGAAATTTTTGAATGAAAGAAACTGCTGTTTTAATTGTGTCCACTAGATGTCACAATAGCAATTATTTGTGTCTTTCTAGATTATGCTACATATGTAAAAAAAAATTAAAAAATATACCACACGATGTAAGCAAACTACATAAATAACATCCTGTAATTAGGTTTTTATATTATTTTTTTAATAATAATAATAATAATAATAGATTTTATTTGTAAAAAGCACTTTACATAGAGTAAACAACCTCAAAGTGCTACAGTGTATTAAAAAAATAAAATAAAATAAATAAATAAATTAGAAAAAAATTAAAAGATAATAAAAAATAAATAAAAACTAGAACAGCCAAATAGCTAAAACTAGTATGCATATATCTAAAAAAAAAAAAAAAAAGGCTTTTTTAAAAAGAAGGGTTTTCAAGCCTTTTTTAAAAGCATCCACAGTCTGTGGTGCCCTCAGGTGGTCAGGGAGAGCGTTCCACAGACTGGGAGCAGCGGAGCAGAAAGTCCGGTCTCCCATTGTTCACTGAAGTTGTCTTTATTTTTAAGTTATCGTGCCGTGATTTCACCAGTCCGGCCCACTTGGGAGTAGATTTTTCTCCATGTGGCCCCCCATCTAAAATGAGTTTGACACCCCTGCTCTAAAGGCTTAGTGGCCACATGCGTGGACAACACCTTTTAGCTCTTATTTCCAAAATTGTGTACACTACTGAATTGGGGTCTTATGCCGACATATGGACACTTATACTGATATCTGGTGGTGTCAAAAGAGTTTAACATACAATGGAATTTGGGAAAAAAAGTGTAAAAATAAAAATTCGCAAGTCACTACACATGAAGTACACGCTTGTGCACTTATGGACTAAGTACATCATATTAAAAGATGATTTTTAGTTTGTATTCTAATTAGGGTCCAATAAGCCCAAATAGCAAAGAAAAATTAAAAAAATATGTAAACAAACAGCTTGGGCCTTAAGAGGTTAAAATGGGTCTGTTTTTGTGGGGCCAAGCTCCAATTAAATTGATTTCATTTCATTTTAATGGACGCAATTGATTTGAGATACAAGTGTGTTAAGTTAAGAGCTCCATCACAGAACCAAGTACTGGTACAAGTACTGCCAGGTACTACTGTATTAAAAAAAAACAGATGTGCGATGAGCATCTGCAACTGGAATTACTTTCCCTTTATATCTTCCTCATTCTTTTTTAACAATTGATTTGCTTTTGCATTTGATTATATATAGCAGTAAACTTCTTTTTGAACTTTGTTGACAGTTAAAAATGTTAACCACAAATTGCCTCCGGCTCACATCTTTGTCATTATTTTTTAAAGGTCGGACTATCCTTTTGATCGTGTTTACAATTGACTATATACAGTGGTTAACTTCTTTTTACACTTTGTTGACAGTTAAAAATGTTAACCACAAATTGCCTTCGGCTCACATCTTTGTCATTATTTTTTAAAGGTCGGACTATCCTTTTGATCGTGTTTACAATTGACTATATACATTGGTTAACTTCTTTTTACACTCTGTTGACAGTTAAAAAATGTTAACCACAAATTGCCTTCGGCTCACATCTTTGTCATTCATGTTTAAAGGTTGGACTGTTCTTTTCATTTTGTTTACAGTTGACTACATACAGTGGTTAACTTCTTTTTACACTTGTGACAGTGAAGAATGTTCATATAAGGTTTTTTACGGTTTGACTCTGGTTAATTGTATGTCAATGAGAATGATACCCCCCATTAAATGTTTTAATGAGACTGAAAGTAGTAAACATACATAATGGGGGTCTCTATTAAGGGGTCAGCCTCGGACGGAGAACAGAAGCAGCAGGGGGTGTAAAAGGGCCAACTATACCCGCGTGTAAACAGGAAGCCCAGACCACCCCTTTGTTTACTACACCTCTAACCTTTGAGGCCAACCTGGGTGGTTGCTATGGCGACTGTCAAACTTTGAGGGGACGTGTGTGTGCCACCATTCCCAGATGGCGGGGGGTTGTTACCAAAAGTTTCGATGGATGTGCACCATCATGGGTTACAAATGAGAGTGTAAAGAATAAATAAGAATGTAAAAAGAGGAGGAAGAAGCAGCCAAGGGTTCCCCGTAACAGCCATCTACAGTTTAAAGTTTCCACACGCATCCAGCACATTAATATTAGACATACTATGCAAACATATGCTTGGATGGAAACCCTGCAGGCGTTCACTACTCACCATGATCTCATCCTTTAGCAGCACACGCACACACACACACACACACACACATACAGGTCACAGAAACGAAGAGGAGACACAATACAGGAAGAAAATGACATAAAATGATGAAGATGCAACAGAACTCCAGCAAAAAGAGAAACAACTCCTAAGAAGTCCAAACAAGAAAATGCATGTCATGCAAAAGTTGTGTAATACGCAAAAAATGATAACCTGATTGCCGGCCACTTTCTTCTTATTCATCTGGCTGATCCTCTGCTGAGCACTGCACACACACAAATCAGCATAAAGCGTGTGACCACAAAACAATAACGCGTCGTCCTCTTACTTGGCGAAGCCGATAAAGTCCTCGTGGTTGGTGTTCATGTACGACAACTCGATGTCGATCAGCAACAGCACCTGAAGGGCGGAATTTGTTTGTTATTTCTTCGGTCAGTGGTCAACAAAATAAACAAACAGTTGTACATAAACAAACAGTTGTACATTCATAAATTGAAAATGTTGCAGACCGAAAGGGTTTAGGCTGAAGTTGAACACCTATTGCGCCTAACCCTATAAACAAAGTCAAATACAAGATGAGCTTCCAAAAATTATGACATTTCCTTTTTGCAACATATTATAAATAAACATTGTACACAACATAAACACGGTTCAATTATATACACAGTAAAGGCATGTGAAATATCCTTGTACACATGTTAAGCCTTTGTACCAATGATATACTATATACAAACAATTATACTTCCATTATTATTTATATTCCACATTTACTTTTTAATTAACATTGATCATAGTATTAACTACTGTGTTGATTCAAGAGTGATATATTTTTCCAAGACATTGGTCTTAAAGTTTTTTTAAATTGTGTGAATGGAACTGGAACATTTTAAGGAATCATCCAAGCTGTTCCATAATTAATCATAATGTAATTATTTATTATCCTGAATGTAATTGAATAACAACAATAACAAATAACAATATCAATATTAATTATCAGTATTACTCAGTAAAATAAGGTAAGAGTTGGAGTTTGTTGCAAGTTTTGTTGGTTCTATGTAACATGTTTATGTGTATATTATTCACTGGCTTTTAACCCAGCATGAAACTTTAAACTGTTTTTAACTTTTGTAACTGTTTTTAACTTTTTAACTGATTTTTATCTAACAAATTGATTTTAGGGTAATTTGTATTTGCTTTTTCAATGTGTATTTTACTTCTGTTTTAAATGTTATTTTTTAGTCTGTCCTTTGCCTGTATTTCTTTGTGGTGTATAGCCCTTTGTTCTTCAACTGTGGTTGTTTTTAAAGGGCTTTATAAATAAAGTTGGTATGGTATGGCAGTGGTTCTCAACCTTTTTTCAGTGATGTACCCCCTGTGAACATTTTTTAAATTCAAGTACCCCCTAATCAGAGCAAAGCATTTTTGGTTGAAAAAAAGAGATAAAGAAGTAAAATACAGCACTATGTCATCAGTTTCTGATTTATTAAATTGTATAACAGTGCAAAATATTGCTCATTTGTTGTGGTCTTTCTTGAACTATTTGGAAAAAAATATATAAATATAACTAAAAACTTGTTGAAAAATAAACAAGTGATTCAATTATAAATAAAGATTTCTACACATACAAGTAATCATCAACTTAAAGTGCCCTCTTTGGGGATTGTAATAGAGATCCATCTGGATTCATGAACTTAATTCTAAACATTTCTTCACAAAAAAAGAAATATTTAACATCAATATTTATGGAACATGTCCACAAAAAATCTAGCTGTCAACACTGAATAATGCATTGTTGCATTTCTTTTCACAGTTCTTTTTAACAGACATTTTAAAAAAATCTCACGTACCCCTTGGCATACCTTCAAGTACCCCCAGGGGTACGCGTACCCCCATTTGAGAACCACTGTGGTATGGTATGGTATGTTTATGTGTGCTACGACTATGAGGTTTTTTTCTCCCTTAGCCTCAGTCTGGACCCCCTCCCAGGAGTTCAGCCTTTGACTGAATATTTTTTTACTCTCACAGCGTTTACTTGTTTCTCACCATTTTTTTTTAGTAAGGGACGCCGGAAGTTGGCAGACCCGTCAGCGACCCTGTTCTGTCTCCCTGTAATGTTTGTCTGATCTCGAATGGAACTGTGCTGAAAATCGCAATTTCCCCTCGGGGATTAATAAAGTACTTCCGATTCTGATTCTGGTCTGATTCTGAGTACCGTATTTTTCGGACTATAAGTCCCAGTTTTTTTCATAGTTTGGCCAGGGGTGCGACTTATACTCAGGAGAGACTTATGTATGAAATTCTTAACACATTGCCGTAAAATATCAAATAATATTATTTAGCTTATTCACGTAAGAGACTAGACGTATAAGATTTCATGGGATTTAGCGATTAGGAGTGACAGATTGTTTGGTAAACGTATAGCATGTTCTATATGTTATAGTTATTTGAATGACTCTTACCATAATATGTTACGTTAACATACCAGGCACGTTCTCAGTTGGTTATTTATGCGTCATATAACGTACACTTATTCAGCCTGTTGTTCACTACTCTTTATTTATTTAAAATTGCCTTTCAAATGTCTATTCTTGGTGTTGGGTTTTATCAAATAAATTTCCCCAAAAAATACGACTTATACTCCAGTGCGACTTATAAATGTTTTTTTCCTTCTTTATTATGCATTTTTAACCGGTGCGACTTATACTCCGGAGCGACTTATACTCCGAAAAATACGGTAAATATTAAATGAACTTTCACTGTCAACTGTCAACTCACAATTACGACTATAATAGATCATTGAAGCAAGAAATACTATAATTGATAATAATCTTTAGCTAATGTTTGGAGTCTGGCAAAAAAAAATCTCTATTTATGTTATTTGGACGAGGTGTTAGCTGACCCGTGTTGTGACCCAGGGTGGATCACAGCTGAGGACGTCTCTGTGTAGGTAACCTGGCTGAGCCCGGAAGAAGACCCCCCTATGACTATCTGTTGGCTTCCCGATGGACTGGACTCTCACATTATCTATTGATTTAACAATTCAATAATTATACCCACTCGACACCCATCATATGGGTTTAGATCAGGGGATGTCGTGAGTTTGTGACGCCCTTTGAGACTATATAAATACATTTTGATTGATTGATGATTGATTATTAGCGTACTATATAGATTTTGATATTTAATTATTGTTTAAAACATATTTTAAACTTCCTGTGATGAGGTGGCGACTTGTCCAGGGTGTACCCCGCCTTCCGCCCGAATGCAACTGAGATAGGCTCCAGCACCCCCCGCGACCCCAAAAGGGACAAGCGGTAGAAAATGGATGGATGGATATTCAAAACTTGTTATCATTATTAGTAGTATTATATAAAAGTGTCAGTTTGAGGTTGTTTTTGTTATTGCTTCTTTTTAAAGTTGTTAAAAAAAATCTATTGTCCAAACAGTTATGAATAATTATGCTTTCGCTGTGTTAGCTTAAGGATATTTTTAACAACCACATATGCTATCATGGACACACAACCAAGGTAATAATGTAAATAAGAATATAAATAATATTGTTAAAGACCATTTCTCATTTAAAAAAATCACATACATTTTAGTTTTAATTTATCCTTTATTCTGTATTCATTTTTTTGCATAGGTATTTATTTATTTATATATTAACTGGTTTACTTACTATTCTGTGTATAATTGCTATTATTATTTGTGTTAAAGATAACTGCAAATTAAATACCATTGTTATTATTATTATTATTATCATCATTATTGGAATGGGATACAAGTGTCAATGGTAGGTTGTCTTTTTTTGCTTCTTTATAAATTTATTAAAATAATCAAGTATTGATCAGTTATGAATATCTGTACTAGTGCTGTGTTAGATTAAGGATAGTGTCAGTCACCTTCGGTATTATGTGTTTTTTGGTCAGGGGTGTAATACTGTCATTGAAGGGAATTTCTCATTTATAAGCTGTGAATACATAATATTTTATTAATGCATCTAAATATGTACTTTGGTGTGTGTGTGTGTGTGTGTGTGTGTGTGTGTGTGTGTGTGTGTGTGTGTGTGTGTGTGTGTGTGTGTGTGTGTGTGTGTGTGTGTGTGTGTGTGTGTGTGTGTGTGTGTGTGTGTGCGTGTGTGTGTGTGTGTGCTTGTGTGCTTTTGTTACCTGGCCTTTAGTGCGGTTCTCTCTGTCTCTGATATGCTGAGTGACGATTCTCTCCATCTCTTCTCTCAGCATTGGGTACTGAGCCAGCTGCAAAGCACAGAGCACAGTGGGTCGGATGCAAATGCAAAGACACACAACATAAATCATCACATTACTCCCCTCACTGAAGACAACAATACACAGTTCCACTAATAGCACAATATCACACACAATGCATGAGAGAGGTTCGTCGCAGACTTTAGCTGGAGTCACACACTTTTTTGGAAAGGATTTTTTATGTGTAGAATAACAACATATAAATCTCTGTTGCCAATAAAGTGAATAATGCAAAGTCTGCGACAGTGCCACACAAACCCAGGATCAACAATGTTCCTGGCAGATGAGCGTCTCCTTCCCAGCACACAGAGGGGCTTTTTCCATGAGCTCATTGCACACACACACACACACACACACACACACACACACACACACACACAAGTTGGCGGGCCTCCAATGGGACAAAGACACTTATGTGTTTTTTTTTGTTGAATGTTATAATGCATCTTCCAGCACAATACAGTGCTTAAAAACCAGCATTCTCAATATTTAAAAGGATTATGTAAAAAAAAAAAAAAAAAAAAAGCACTGTAATTATTTGGAAACTGACATTTCCTTTAATTCTTCAGAAAATGATGTCATAACAATGACTGAAGAAGCAGGGCTCTGTTTATTAGTAGGATTATAATAAGCACAGAATGATGTGTTTTATTCATTTGTAATTATTTTAAAGAAATACCCTTTTAGATTTTCTAAAACTCAATTTGGTGAGCGAAAATGCTTGTTAATTTTACAAAATATATACGAATACAAAATAAATAAATAAATACAGTGTTTTAGCAGATAAACGTGTGTATCCAATAATTTTTTCAACTTGTCATTCAAATTATTGAATACTATTATTATTGTCAAATAGTAATATTTAATTGGATCGTTCAATTAAAAAAAATTAATGATTTGATTAAATGACATGAAATCATTTTATTAAATACAATTTAATCTAATAAAATTTCATCATTTGATTTAATATAAAAATAATTAAAGAAAATTAATCAAATGGAATGATTTAATTTAATCAAATTGATTTAATTCAATAAAATGTGTTTTATTCAATACAGGGTTGTTGCAGATCATTTTAATGACTAAAAAAAAAGCAAAATTTGGTGAGCAAAAATGCTTGTTAATTTTACAAAATATATGTGAATATAAATAAATACAGTGTTTTGGCAAATATAAATGTGTATCCAATATTTTTTTCAAACTTCTCACTCAAATGATTGATTACTATTATTATTGTCAAATAATAATATTTAATTGGATGGCTCAATTTAAAAAAAACAATTATTTGATTAAATAAAATGAAATAATTTCATTAAATAAAATTTTATCTAATAAAATGTCATCATTTGATTTAACATAAAAATAAATAAATCACATTAATAAAATTGAAAAATTTCATTTAATAAAATGTATTTAATTCAATAAAATTGATTTAATTTAGTTAAGGTTTACTTAACTTTGTTTTATTCAATACAGGGTTGTTGCAGTTCATTTTAAGGACTAAAAAAAATCCAAATTTGGTGAACAAAAATGCTTGTTAATTTTACAAAATATATGTGAATATAAATAAATACAGTGTTTTGGCAAATAAAAATGTGTATCCAATATTTTTTTCAAACTTCTCACTCAAATGATTGATTACCATTATTATTGTCAAATAATAATATTTAATTGGATTGCTCAATTTAAAAAAATAATGATTTGATTAAATAAAATTAAATAATTTCATTAAATAAAATGTAACCTAATAAAATGTAATCATTTGATTTAATATGAAAAATGAATTAAATTAATTAATAAAGTTGAATAGTTTCATTCAATAAAATTGATTTAATTCAATAAAATTGATTTAATTTAGTTCAGTTTTACTTAACTTTATTCTATTCAATACAGGGTTGTTGCACATCATTCTAAGGACTAAAAATAGCTACATTTGGTGAGCAAAAAGTTTAATAGGTCTTGTCAATTTGCCGAATGGAAAAAACATAATAAAGTTTGGAAATGTAATTCCTGAAGATGCTTTTCAACATGAAAAAAAAAAGTGTCCTGTCCTTTGGGGGGGGGGGTTGTCACATGCAGGGCTGCATGCAGAGATGCAATACGTGCAATGCAAAAGGACTGAGGACGGAAGGGCGTAGGTGGCAATGATGGGAGATTCAGGGTGCCGAGGAAGACTTTAAACTGACCCCTTTGTGGATTTTCCCAAGCACTGTATATCGCAATACAGTCTATCTTTAAAACACAGTACGTCTCTGAAAGTGAAAATCAACATAACAGCGTGACAGAGAGGAGAAATCCAAAGGAGGTCACGCTCTCGAAGGAGGACGAAAGACAAATAAAGATACAGCAGGAACCAAAAAATGAAAAAGATGATGAAAGGGCGTCAGTTAGTCAATGAGTGGAACTACACAATCAGTCACGTCACTTAAGTTATAACTCATACAGATAAAGACAATGGAGAGATTTGTTGACAGGGTGGGGGTCAAAAAGATCCAACATGCAGACTAATTGAAATAAAGTTGTTCAAGTATTCAAAAAATTGCGCAGAAAGTAAAATAAAGTGTGTATTAAAGGGTCACACTTGTAAAGTTTTGAGTAAGGAGAGACCGATTTCAGCTGGCAAGACTGCAACTTCCTGAAACATCCTACAATTCTAAAATGATAAAGGTCCAACATTTACATAAAACACAAAGAAAATGTGTATATCTAAAAATAGCTGGGTTTTTTTGTTTTTTTTAAATGTACTCACCTGGCGTTATTAGCATGCTAATTGTAGGATAAACAGTCTAGCCATTTTTATTGGCACCTTCCTGCGTCTGTTTCCGACATTTCCCGTAGTATTAAACGCCAAATGGAAGACATACTCTGTAAATCGAAGATGGTTTGACATATTTTTGAATAAAAAATAAAATCTATCAAGCAGTAATGCTAATGATATGTTAACTTCCTATTTCTGTTTTCTAACATTTCCTGTGTCACAAATGTCAAACATGTGAAATACCCAATATTCCCGCAAAAACGAAAAAGTCATTTGACATACAAACAATCAGTAATAATACTTTTAAAAAGTGAAAATAAGTCACTTGTACTTGCTGCTTCAAATCCAAGCATAGCTATTAGCATACTGTACTTAAAAAGACTATTTGGCTAAAATGTGCCTTTCTCTTTCTGTTCCTAATCTTTTCTGTGGCACAAATGTCCGAATGTACATCATAAATGTTAAACATTACTGCGAAATGGAAGGCAGTTAAATATATATTTAATTAACAGGCAAAAGCTTCCTTACGTTTGTCGCTTTAGATGTTAGCATAGCTATTAGCATGCTAATAGCTTACCCATTTCAGCCAGCTAAAGTTCCCCTACGGAACTTCCCGCTTCATAATTGTCCAAATACAAATCATAAACACCAAATATTTCTACAAATATGGACATATTTAGCTATTAGTGCAAATAAATAATTTGCAATTACTGCTCCATGTGTTAGCTCGTGCGCAGCTGGGATAGGCTCCAGCACCCCCGCGACGCCGAGAGGGACAAGCGGTAGAAAATGGATGGATGGATGGTGTTAGCATTGCAATTAGCATGCTAATAATACCATCAATAGTCTAGATAACCTGCTGTCTTACCTGAACATAGTGATGTGCGATACTACTGATTTTATTTCCGAATCGATACCGAGTATAATTCAGGCTGGTATGGGTGATACCGACCTGATACCGATACTTTATGCAAATATACTTAATGTGTCTGGTAAAATAAAAAAAATAGTGCATTTCAAGTGTTGTCGCTCTTGGAGAATCATCTTCAAATGCTAAAAAAAAATCACAGGGAGAAACAAATAATGTTGTTATTTTGCACTGAATGCGTTCTCTTCAAATTCAAGTCTGTATGTAGTGTCAACGAATGGCCTCCAATAAAAGTATACGTAGATTACACTTGTTGTTATATAATACTGAATGACTCCTTTGAATTGCCAGTCATTTTCGTGCTTGCACATTACTTAATTACCTCGGCGGAAGAAAAAGTACTTCCCACCAATCACGTTTTTATTCAGACAAGATCTCAGTTATTTACTCACTTTACACTGCGTTCCTGTTAATGATGTACACTATCACAAATTACTAAAGTATCAAAAGTATCGATATTTTGGTTTGAGAATCAATTTTAGAGGATAAAGATCTGGTATTTGTCAGGCTTGTTACTGACAGTTTGGTTATGTTTGAGTTTTCCTCCGTGTTTGTGTTTATTTCCTGCACGTCTCCCTGAGCGCTCGTTTCCCTCACCTTTCCCTGATCGACAGCCTGGCACACCTGGTTGCAGTTGCCAATGAGGCTACTATTTATGCCTGCCTCGCCCTCCAGTCAGGGCTCGATGATTGTATCCTGTATACTGTTGCCTGTCTCCTGGTTCCTGTTTTCCCTGCATTTTGACATTAAAGTCATGTTTTCCTTGGGGTTCAAGACCGCCAGCAGTCCTTGACAGTATTATTATTTATTGTGTTGTTTTCTATCTTAGATATTAATATTAGAGATGTCCGATAATGGCTTTTTTGCAGATAATCCGATATTGTCCAACTCTTAATTACCGATTCCGATATCAACCGATACCGATATATACAGTGGTGGAATTAACACATTATTATGCCTAATTTTGTTGTGATGCCCCGCTGGATGCATTAAACAATGTAACAAGGTTTTCCAAAATAAATCAACTCAAGTTATGGAAAAAAATGCCAACATGGCACTGCCATATTTATTATTGAAGTCACAAAGTGCATTATTTTTTTTAATATTCCTCAAAACAGCAGCTTGGAATTTGGGACATGCTCTCCCTGGATACTCACTTGGGAGTACCAAGTGAGTATCCAATCACAAGTTGCGAAAACAGGAAGTGGCACCTGAACCATACGAGCCATAGAAAACCACAGAAAAGTCACCAGTACAATTACCACAAAAATAAAGTCTTTGTCTTACACCTAGTAATCCGCTGTGGACAGACGAAGCCAAGCAATGCGGGTTTAGCGAGCAGTGCGCGCCCCCGCGAAGGAAATCCATTTTTGGCAGGCAATCACATTTTGGCACAACACCGGCAGCGAAATGATTTGCTCGCCACTTTCTAACGAATCAACCGACTATGACGATACCACTGGCTTATACGGTGTCGGATGGGTGCTACAAATTGTGAGTTCAAATATTTCATTTCTTAATTTTTTCATGTTTCATTAGTTTTATACAATAATTTCTAGGCTAGACTACTGCAACTCACTTCTTGTCGGGATCCCCGGCAAGAACATCCAGAAGCTGCAGTACTTACAGAATAGTGCTGCTAAGATCCTGATGAGAGCGCGGAAATACGACCACATCACACCAGTTCTCAAATCCCTTCACTGGCTTCCTGTTCCACTCAGGAATGAATACAAAGTCACACTACGTTACCAGTGCCTGCATGGAAATGCCCCCCTCTACCTCAAAGAACTGCTCACCCCCCAAATCCTCCACACGACACCTCCGCTCCGGACAGGCTAACCTCCTCCAACCTCTGAGGACAAAGCTACGAACAATGGGAGACCGGGCTTTCTGCTCCGCCGTTCCCAGTCTGTGGAACGCTCTCCCTGACCACCTGAGGGCACCACAGACTGTGGATGCTTTTAAAAAAGGCTTAAATCCCTTCTTTTTGAAAAAAAAGCCTTTTTTTTAGATATATGCGTGCTAGTTTTAGCTATTAGGCTGTTCTAGTTTTTATTTTTTTTATTTTTTATTATCTCTTTATTTTTTTAATACACTATAGCACTTTGAGGTTGTTTGCTCAATGTAAAGTGCTTTTTACAAATAAAATCTAATATTATTCTTCTTATTATTATTTCAATTTTGACAGTACCGCGTAAGATATGTTTTCATTGCTGAAGCAGGTTTATTGAATCTTAAATGCGCCGAAAAACATACCCTTTTATACACTGTTGAGGGGTTTCAAAGCACAGTAGCGTGCAAGTGTGTTTTTGTATAGTATCTCCATCTGTGTCCATGTGGTGACATAAATTATGGTATTTTGAGAGGTGAAGTGGGACTAAGTAGGACATCACTGAAGGCCTCGGTGAGAAACGCACGGCCCGTCACACCACTACTGAACATTAACATTCCCAATTAACAATGGAGAGTATTTTTCTGACGAAAAACATGCTTCTTTTCTAGATTATATTTGATAAAAGATTTACACTAGCATGGTTTATTTCTAGAGATGTTTGTTTAAATGCTTTAAAATGTAATATCGGAAATTATCGGTATCGTTTTTTTATTATCGGTATCGTTTTTTTTTTTGTTGTTGTTGTTTTTTTAAATTAAATCAACATAAAAAACACAAGATACACTTACAATTAGTGCACCAACCCAAAAAACCTCCCTCCCCCATTCACACTCATTTACACAAAAGGGTTGTTTCTTTCTGTTATTAATATTCTGGTTCCTACATTATATATCAATATATATCATTACAGTCTGCAAGGGATACAGTCCGTAAGCACACATGATTGTGCGTGCTGCTGGTCCACTAATAGTACTAACCTTTAACAGTTAATTTTACTCATTTTCTTTAATTACTAGTTTCTATGTAACTGTTTTTATATTGTTTTACTTTCTTTTTTATTCAAGAAAATGTTTTTAATTTATTTATCTTATTTTTTAATTTTTAAAAAAAGGACCTTATCTTCACCATACCTGGTTGTCCAAATTAGGCATAATAATGTGTTAATTCCACGACTGTATATATCGGTATCGGTTGATATCGGTATTGGTAATTAAGAGTTGGACAATATCGGAATATCGGATATCGGCAAAAAAGCCATTATCGGACATCCCTATTTATTTCTACTTTTGGCTTCATTTGAGCTTATACTATTAGCATTTTTTTAGTGTGATGCAAACTAACCTGCACTAAAAACATGCTTAAAGGTCAATAAAAGCCCAGCCATCGGTCTCCCCCTACGTATGGACTTTACAGAAATAATAATCCTCTTTCTGATTATTTTACCTTTTGACTACACCTTTGTATGGTGAAGGTGAGTTCGCTCGTAACCATATCTATACACTTCAGAGTGGGCTCCTTCAGTGTTTGGATCTGCTTTTTCACTATAGTCTCGAAGGCCAGGTCAGGGGTGAACAGACCCGTCCTGTATAGGGATAGGCAGGCAGCACGGAGGAGAGACAGTTGAAAAAAAACCAAATCGGGGAAAAGAGAGTAAAGAAGTAATGGAAGTGATGAAAAAAAGACAAAGAGCGGGATTCGGGGGGGAGATAAAACAGCACAGAAGGAAGAAAATGCAGTCGTTTTGCGCCTGAAGCCATTCTGGAAACGCTGGCGGTCCTCTCTATCCTTTACGACGGGAGAAAGCGAGACCGCAGTCATGCAACGCTCCTTTAAGTAGCCATCGCTCACTCTCCCGCAAGCCCAAGAACAACACGGCGCATCCCCAGTGGAGGTGTCCACTAGGTTGCTTTTGGAGCGGATTTGGCCACACAGGTTAAAAAAAATTCACTTGCAAAAACATGAACACGGCACCTTTTTTTAGGCTACAGGTGCAAAGCTGCGGTCTCACGCACGCACACGAAACGTCTGGATTCTGAGGTCATCCAATATGGCTGCCCGGTCACTTCCTTCCTCTGACACTATGCCCAAAATCCAAACTCGGAAATGGTTTGGTTTGTTTAAGGAAAAAATATAAAAGTGACAAACAAAAGCCTTATTTTTTATTAGTATTTGGCTTATTATTATGGTGTTAACAGAAGAGAAATGTAACACAAAAATTACACTTCTTGGATGTCTATGTGCACTGCAAAAACTGAAATCTAAGTAAGATTAAATATCTCAAATAAGGGTGATATTTGCTTATTTTCTGTCTGATAAGATCATTCTTCTCACTAAGCAGATTTTATATTAAGGTGTTTTACTTGTTTTAAGTGTTTTGGTCTTAAATGATCTCAGTAAGATATTACAGCTTGTTGCTGATATTTTATGACCTATATTGAGTAAAACATGCTTGAAACTAGAATATCAACTGTTGCAAAGCTGTGTCATCAACACTCACAAGTATAAAACTACTTTTTTAAAGTAATAATTTTTTATTTCAAGCATGAAAAAAATCATGACACAATTGTGTCTCATAATTAAAACAGATGACAGCCAAATGCCAAAAATACGTAAGTAGTACAGTTGGCACAGTACAGTAAACTGACAGTTAATATTTGAACATTTAACATTTGACATTTCAAACAATTTTGAACAGAAATAGTTCATGTACATTCAGATAAATTCCTCAAAATTACAATAAAAAAATTTTTGGCCGGGGACCGGGCTGTATATATGCGCACTAATTGACTGAAAGAGCACGCACTTGGCGTGATGATGTCATGTTATCGATGGAAAAATGCATTTTTAGACGATATGATTTGCCTGAGCGGCTAGGAGACCCCGGATTTGCCTTTCCATTAAGAACAATAAATTAGTTTTTAGTCTAAGTTTGCTGGTTTCAAGAAATGTAATGCTGAGTGCATATCATTATGTCAAAATAATGGCACTAGCATTGACTTAATTTAAGAATATTTTTCAACATATTCAACATTTTTTTTCTATCAAGAAAAGTGCACTTGTTATTAGTGAGATTATACTTATTTTAAGGTATTTTTGGGTTCATTGAGGTTAGCTAATTTTACATGTTTTGGAAAGTCTTGACAAGCCAAATTTTCCTGTTCTATTGGCAGATAATTTTGCTTAGTTCAAATAAAATACCCCTCATTTATGTATTTTTTTTCTTGTTTTTGAACACTGAGTTTTTGCAGTGTGGACAAAATTAATGGGACAACTACAGGAAATAAAGGTACAATGTTAGTATATTTGTGATGTCAGAGGTAACTGATCTCATGTTCTTCCACACCAAACTCATCCAAATAGGCATTCTTTAATTAACTGTTTTTCATAATTAAATGCTTAATGTGTCCCAATATTTTGTCCATATACGTACACAGTATGCAATTAGGGCACAGTGTACTTTACTTTACCTCCCCAAAAAAATTTTTAAAAAGTTAACAAAAAAACAGTGTAACCTCTGAGGTTGAACACAATCTGTTTTGGAATTTAGAATGCAATGTTCTCTGTAGGAAATCATGGAAATAGTCAGTTAGGGGTTCAAACTGTGGCCACCATACAACTTTAAGGTGGTTAAGGAAGTATTCTCAAATGTCCAACATGTGTAAAAAATAAAAATAAAAATAAATTAGCAGTTTTTTAATAAAATCAAAAACATTCAAACGCAAAATCATGATAATTTTACCTGACTACTATGGTTTATTTTATATGTACACTGTTTTTAAGATGATCTTTATAGTGATTGGTATTTTACTGCTCTTTGAATTGAATTCCTTTGTTGACCTTGTAATCGTTTTACTGTTTTTAGGTAAACAACAGATGAAAATAGCCTTTTTGTTAATTCTTGTACATTTACAGCAATGTTAAATAACTGTCCCCGTCGAATAAACCAATCGATAAAATACTTTGCAGAATAGCGCATAGCATATGTCTTCTAAACGGAGTAGACTTTGCAGAGTATATTCAATGATGAAAGATGTTGACTAGGTTTTACTTTAGCCATATTGTGCTGAGCAGCCAGGATATTGATGAGCATACCCTGTTCTATGTCCTATTCTATGGTTATCATCACATTTTTGTGTCGCTGCTATTTTCCTGTAGAGCATTCAACGCCACTTATAGGGTTCACTGAGTTGAAGTCCTGCGAGCGACATTTTACGTTTGAGCGAATTCCGAATTGTACCACTTCTACTTAAACATATGCTGTGTACATTCTTCTACTTTAATAATATAGATAGAGGTGTCCAATTTCGACTTTTTCACTTCCAATACGATACTAATATTGGAGCCTTGAGTGTTAAGCCGACACCGAAATTAATCCAATACGATATCAGCCCGAATTTGATCATTTTGTAGTGTGAAATGTTAGAAAATGCTTGATCAAGTAAAATTACTCAGAAAAAAATGGTAGGTATGAAAAACACTAATCTTATGACAGATGTAGGCTTTTGAAGTGGAGTGTTAATTTTTGTTTTGGCGAAACATAGTGGTCACAAAAATTTGTTAAATTAAGCGCATGATGCGGTAATTTGAATGATGCGGACACGTTTGTTACTAGATACTTTCTAATACACTGCTGCCTCTGAGACTTTGTATGTGTAAGTAATATGCAACTATAATTACATAATACTGGTTTACATTGACACCTGTGATTGTACCATTAAGGGCACTTATTACGTATGTATGGCTTGTGTGCAATTGTGTGCTTATCTGTTGTGTATCTGCTAGCACCTTTTCTGAATGACTTCATTTGAATACAAGAAAAGATCAAACTTTTGTGCTTATTGGGGGACATTTAGATGTTAACTGGCTGTCGAGCTCTGCACAAGTAAACTTGCTGCAGTAGTACTTGTATAGGACATTTCAGATGCAAGCCAATATCATCCGATACTTGTTTTTTTTTCCACTGATATCATTATTCGATTCTGACACCCCTAAATAAAAATGTTGACCGCCAAAAGTTTGGACACACCTTCTCATTCAATGTTTTTTTTTATTTTCATGACTACTGTAGATTGTCACTGAAGGCATCAAAACTATAAATGAACACATGTGGAGTTATGTACTTAACAAAAAAAGGTGAAATAGCTGAAAACATGTTTTGTATTCTAGTTTCTTCAAAATAGCCACCCTTTGCTCTGACTACTGTTTTGCACAGTGTTGGCATTCTCTCGATGAGCTTCAAGAAAGGGTTTTCACTTCACAGGTGCCATAGTTTTGATGCCTTCAGTGACAATCTACAATGTAAATAGTCATGAAAATAAAGAAAACGCATTGAAATGAGAAGGTGTGTCCAAACTTTTGATGCAGGAACAGGCCGCTATGTCACAATAAGCTCCATTTCCTGATCTACGGTTATCATCACATTTGTCCTTCATTGGCGAAAAGGCCATTTTTTAAATTATTATACAGTACACTGCAAAAAGTCAGTGTTCAAAAAAAATTAAAACAATTTTTAAAAAATGTGGGGTATTTTATTTGAATTAAGCAAAATTATCTGCCAATAGAACAAGAAAATTCGGCTTGTCAAGACTTTCCAAAACAAGTAAAATTAGCTAACCTCAATGAAACCAAACATACCTTAAAATAAGTATATTCTCACTAATAACAAGTGCACTTTTCTTGGTAGGAAAAAAAAGAGACCTTTTTTCTTAATATGTTGAAAAATATTCTTAAATTAAGTAAATGCTAGTGCCATTATGTTGACATAATGATATGCGGTCGGCATTACATTTCTTGAAACCAGCAAACTTATACTAAAAACTAGTTTATTTTTCTTAATGGAAAGGCAACAAGGCAACCGCCTAATTTATTTTTATTTTTATTTTTTACACATGTTGGACATTTGAGAATACTTCCTTAACCACCTTAAAGTTGTATGGTGGCCACAGTTTGAACCCCTAACTGACTATTTCCATGATTTCCTACAGAGAACATTGCATTCTAAATTCCAAAACAGATTGTGTTCAACCTCAGAGGTTTCACTGTTTTTTGTTAACTTTTAAAAACATTTTTTGGGGCGGTAAAGTAAAGTACACTGTGCCCTAATTGCATACTGTGTACGTATATGGACAAAATGTTGGGACACATTAAGCATTTAATTATGAAAAACAGTTCATTAATGAATGCCTATTTGGATGAGTTTGGTGTGGAAGAACATAAGATCAGTTACCTCTGACATCACAAATATACTAACCTTGTACGTTTATTTCCTGTAGTTGTCCCATTACTTTTGTCCACACTGCAAAAAGTCATTGTTCAAAAACAAGGAAAAAAAATACATAAATGAGGGGTATTTTATTTGAACTAAGCTAAATTATCTGCCAATAGAACAAGAAAATTTGGCTTGTCAAGACTTTCCAAAACAAGTAAAATTAGCTAACCTCAATGAACCCAAAAATACCTTAAAATAAGTATAATCTCACTAATAACAAGTGCACTTTTCTTGATAGAAAAAAAATGTTGAATATGTTGAAAAATATTCTTAAATTAAGTCAATGCTAGTGCCATTATTTTGACATAATGATATGCACTCTGCATTACATTTCTTGAAACCAGCAAACTTATACTAAAAACTAATTTATTGTTCTTAATGGAAAGGCAAATCCGGGGTCTCCTAGCCGCTCAGGCAAATCATATTGTCTAAAAATGCATTTTTCCATCGATAACATGACATCATCGCGCCAAGTGCGTGCTCTTTCAGTCAATTAGCGCGCATATATACAGCCCGGCCCCCGGCCACATTTTTTTTTATTGTAATTTTGAAGAATTTATCTGAATGTGCATGAACTATTTCTGTTCAAAATTGTTTGAAATGTTAAATGTTTAAATATTAACTGTCAGTTTACTGTACTGTGCCAACTGTACTACTATATAAGTACGTATTTTCTATTGTTTCATTGAAAATAAAACAGCAAAGTCCATTTGGCTGTCACCTGTTTTAATATGAGACACATTCGTGTCACAATCATAATTTTTTTTTCATGCTTGAAGTAAGAAATTATTACTTTAAAAAAGGAGTTTTATACTTGTGAGTGTTGATGACACAGCTTTGCAACAGTTGATATTCTAGTTTCAAGCATGTTTTACTCAATATAGGTCATCAAATCTCAGCGACAAGCTGTAATATCTTACTGAGATCATTTAGGACCAAAACACTTAAACAAGTAAAACACTCTAGCATAAAATCTGCATAGTGAGAAAATAATGATCTTATCAGACGGAAAATAAGCAAATATCACCCTTATTTGAGATATTTAATTTTACTTAGATTTCAGTTTTTGCAGTGTAGATGGCTTATTGTTGCTTTAGACCAGTGGTTCTTAATCTGGGTTCGATCGAACCCTAGGGGTTCGGTGAGTCGTGCTCAGGGGTTCGGCAGAGGTCAAGACACACCCGACTCATCGTGTAAATAAAAACTTTTCCCTATCGGCGTATTACGGATACGGCAACAGCAGAAGTCACACTGATTTGCAGGTGTGTAATTTGTTGTGAGTTTATGCACTGTGTTGGTTTTGTTGTTTGAACAAGGTGATGTCCATACACGGTTCATTTTGTGCACCAGTAAAAAAACATGGTAACACTTTAATATGGGGAACATATTCACCATTAATTAGTTGCTTATTAACATGCAAATGAGTAACATATTGGCTCTTAACTAGTCATTATTAAGTACTTATTAATGCCTTATACTGCATGGCCTTATTATAACCCAAACCCTCTAACCCTAACCCTTTTTTTTGATTGATTGGTTGAAACTTTTATTAGTAGATTGCACAGTATAGTACATATTCCGTACAATTGACCACTAAATGTTAGAGTGTCCGCCCTGAGATCGGTAGGTTGTGAGTTCAAACCCCGGCCGAGTCATACCAAAGACTATAAAAATGGGATTACCTCCCTGCTTGGCACTCAGCATCAAGGGTTGGAATTGGGGGTTAAATCACAAAATGATTCCCGGGCGCGGCACCGCTGCTGCCCACTGCTCCCCTCACCTCCCAGGGGGTGATCAAGGGGATGGGTCAAATGCAGAGGACAAATTTCACCACACCTAGTGTGTGTGTGACAATAATTGGTACTTTAACTTTAACTTTAACTCAAATGGTAACACCCAAATAAGTTTTTCAACTAGTTTAAGTCGGGGTCCCTAACCAAATAACTCTAAATTAAGTCTTTGTTACTTAGAATATGTTCCCCTAGTGTCCAAAAAACTCTAAATTAAGTTTTTTTTTACTTAGAATATGTTCCTCATACTAAAGTGTTACCAAAAACATATAACTTTGTCTTTAATTTAAAAAAACAAAACATTTTATTTTTCACTAAAGAAGGGTTCGGTGAATGCGCATATGAAACTGGTGGGGTTCGGTACCTCCAACAAGGTTAAGAACCACTGCTTTAGCCATATTGTACTAGTTCCGAGGGTTATCATCACTTTTTTCCAAATTTTACAACCTGATGTGCGTTCAAATATCAAGGTTTCTCTGTACTTTGTAAATCTAATGATTTTCCTCAGGCAGCCATACATTGATAACAACTCAGCCTCCACACTACTTTCCTAACTAATCAGCACAGCTCTCTATCACGGGGAAAACCTGTCCAGCCAAACCCGACCGCAGCAGACAAGGCAGGTGTACGGCAGCCCACCCCGGCCCTCCCCAAAACAACCCAAGGCTGGAGCAGGCGGCAAGGTCACGGGAGTAAGGGAGCAGCGGCGGGACACTTTGCGGACGAAGGTTTGAGAACACACAATATCAAAATGCTATCCACCATTGACTACTTGTCGTTTTACCTTTTTGGTACATTGCCTAACCGTATTGACTAGCTCAGACATGACCATATCCACACATTTGGTGCACGGCTCTTTAATCTTCCCAATCTGCCTTTTCACAATGGTCTCAAAGGCCATGTCCGGGGTGAAGAGGCCAGTTCTGCTCGTCAGAACCAGCCGCGGGCACACGAGGAGGAGGGACGCCGCAGCGAAAGAAAGGAGGGTGGATAAGGAAGGTTGGGCGAGAGAGAAAAGCGTTAATTGTGAGAAATGTTATCTGCCCCGCCCTTCGAAGGAGACAAACAGGTACTGTAAAGGACAAGGGAGGACTCACTGCACTCTTGTCATGTGCTGAAGATAAAATGTGATTACAGAGAAAGTTCACACATACACGTATGGATAGACGAACAAGACAAAGGGGCAAGGGGGGTCATAAAACAAACGCACCCAAGAGTCACGCTGCTAGCGGCAGTCACCTCTGCATCGTACGCACAGTGCCAGTCAAAAGTTTGGACACGCATTCTCATGCTTTTGAATTAAAAGGCGTCTCCAAACTTTTGACAGGTACACTCCTGTATTCTACAAACCCCAAAACCAGTGAAGTCGGCACGTTGTGTAAATCGTAAATAAAAACCGAATAGAATGATTTGCAAATCCTTTTCAACCTCTATTTAATTGAATAGACTGCAGAGACAAGATACTTAACGTCCGAACTGGGAAAACTTGGTCATTTTTTGCAAATATTAGCTCATTTGGAATTTGATGCCTGCAACGTGTTTCACAAAAGCTGGCACGAGTGGCAAAAAAAAGACTGAGAAAGTTGAGGAATGCTCATCAAACACAGGTGAACAGGCTAATTGGGAACAGGTGGGTGCCATGATTGGGTATAAAAGCAGCTTCCATGAAATGCTCAGTCATTCACAAACAAGGATGGGGCGAGGGTCACCACTTTGTGAACAAATGCGTGAGCAACTTGTCCAACAGTTTAAGAACAACATTTCTCAACCAGCTATTGCAAGGAATTTGGGGATTTCACCATCTACGGTCCGTAATATCATCAAAAGGTTCAGAGAATCTGGAGAAATCACTGCACGTAAGCAATGATATTACAGACCTTCGATCCCTCAGGCGGAACTTCCTCAAAAACCGACATCAGTGTGTAAAGGATATCACCACACGAGCTCAGGAACACTTCACAAAATCACTGTCAGTAACTACAGTTTGTCGCTGCATCTGTCAGTGCAAGTTAAAACTCTACTATGCAAAGCAAAAGCCATTTATCAACAACACCCAGAAACGCCGCCTGCTTCGCTGGGCCTGAGCTCATCTAAGATGGACTGATGCAAAGTGTAAAAGTGTTCTGTGGTCTGACGAGTCGACATTTCAAATTGTTTTTGGAAACTGTGGACGTCGTGTCCTCCGGAACAAAGAGGGGAAAAAACATCCGGATTGTTCTAGGTGCAAAGTTGAAAAGCCAGCATCTGTGATGGTATGGGGGTGTATTAGTGCCCAAGGCATGGGTAACTTACACATCTGTGAAGGCACCATTAATGCTGAAAGGTACATACAGGTTTTGGAGCAACATATATTGCCATCCAAGTAACGTAATCATGGACGCCCCTGCTTATTTCAGCAAGACAATGCCAAGCCACGTGTTACAACAGCGTGGCTTCATAGTAAAAGAGTGCGGGTACTAGACTGGCCTGCCTGTAGTCCAGACCTGTCTCCCATTGAAAATGTGTGGCGCATTATGAAGCCTAAAATACCACAACGGAGACCCCGGACTGTTGAACAACTTAATCAAGCAAGAATGGGAAAGAATTCCACCTGAAAAGCATAAAAATTTTGGTCTCCTCAGTTCCCAAACGTTTACAGAGTGTTGTTAAAAGGAAGGGCCATGTAACACAGTGGTAAAAATGCCCCTGTGCCAACTGTTTTGCAATGCGTTGCTGCCATTAAATTCTAAGTTAATGATTATTTGCAAAAAAACATTAAGTTTCTCAGTTCGAACATTAATTATCTTGTCTTTGCAGTCTACTCAATTGAATATAAGTTGAAAAGGATTTGCAAATCATTGTATTCTGTTTTTATTTACGAATTACACAACGTGCCAATTTCACTGGTTTTGGGTTTTGTATATTCAATACAGATAATTATTGTGTCTCATAATAGTCTTTAAACAGTTGTTTATTTGTTTTTTTTACTAGTTTTGTCATTCAAATCGTAAAGTGTGCATGCCTATTAAAGTGGTACCTCGGTTTGGGTTTTCTCGACCAGACTTCTTGGCCAACATTTTATTCGAGTTTTCGTGAACCATATAAGATATTGTGCGTAACAAATTAATTCCTATGGAATCAATTGCCCGAACAAAGGGTCCCACGCATCGATGACTCAGTCTCTGCTTTTTTTTACATTGAGTATGGCTGCATAATAACCCACCAAGAGGCGACAAAAAAGTTGACAGTGCCAGAACTTTGAGGAAAAAAAGGTGAGAAACATAATTGAATACAAGAAAGAACGTCTTCAACAACAAGAATCTTTGACAAAGTAAAATGTGTCAAAAGTAGTGCTGTCAAATAATACAAAAATTAAATCAGATTATTACCACATTTTGATTAATCGTGAATAGGAAATTACTTTTGTGCATTATTTGGATTAACTTTAAAAAAAATACTCATAAATTTTGACAGAAATGCAATTTCATTGAGAGGATATCACAAGAACATTTTTTCAATGTTTTCCTTGAGCGCATGTCTTGCAGTTTTATCTAAATACCGTCAAGGTTTATTATGGAGTGAAATTTTGGAGTGAAATTTGCTAGCAAACCGCTGACCGTGGAACTAGCCGATCCGCATGTCAGGTAACCAGCCCAGGTTGATGTAAAGAAGCATGGTCAAAATAAATTGCGCGATTAATCTGCATTTATACATGATTAATGCAATAATATTTTGTGATTAATCGTATCATTTAACACATTGATTTTGACAGCGCTAATAAAAAGTGATGTTAAAATGTTAAATTATTCATTTAATTCGGCATTTATATGTATTTCAAATTGTTTTTGCACGTAGCACTGTACTTATTCTCTATGAAATGTGTTTTGTGTGACTATTCTAGGGCGTATGGAACAGAGTAACTGAATTTACATTAATTTTTATGCTTTGGATTTCGCATGCTTCGGTTTTAGTCCGATCGAGGTACTGTACTTTCCGTATGTTGATTTAGTCAAAAGGCAACTATGATTGAGCCCGATGAGATCTGCCTAGCAACAGAAATGGTTGACTGTACAGTAAGGAAGGGATTCATATGGTCCCATTCCTGGGTGGATCTTGCTTTAAAGCAGTGCTTCTCAAATATTTTCTGTTACACCCCCCCCCCCCCACTCCCCCCCACTCTATAAATATTATATTATTGTCTATAAAACAGTTATAACTATAATTCTGCCTAATATTGTAAGCCCAGGGGGGGACCGCCCCACTATTTGAGAAGGACTGCGTTGGAGGAAGGTTTGCAGTTTGCTGAAAATGATGGAAAGCGCCACTCTACATAGCAACTGACACTGTGGTCAAAGTTGAAATTGCCACAAAAACACATTTTAAGATATTCAACACTCTACTGCCGTCTGGCGGCTGAAGATAGCGCACTTTGTCACGTTTCTTATGTCAGGTAAACCCCGACTACTTGGGCCATATGAATCCTCTTCCTACTGTATTTCAAATGTTAAGTTTTATAATGAATCACAAACAATTTTCTTTTAACTTTACGTGCAATTTATAATTAAACAGTAGGGCTCGGTAGGGCTGGCATTAATTTATTGCCTTTTCATTGTAAAGCAATGGACCATACAAGCTTGGACCATACAAGATTGGACCCACAGAGCTGAAAACACAACCCTCTTATCAAAGTGGCATCGCCAACTACTGGGCTGGCATGCACATTACAGTGTTTTTTTTAAAAAATAATCCAGTGAACGAGGATCATTTTGTAAACATTTGTATGCGAAAAACAACATTTTTTACACTGGTTTGTCATACTGAAGTTGGTGTTAAAGTCCGTAAAGATAGACCACAGCGTATAAATAAGTGGTCGATGCCTGACTGAATGTTGATTATTAAATCATATAAAACGCCACTGCACTCAGCTTGTCCTTAGCCTTTATCTTTGCACTGCAGCAGAGGTGACTGAGCTAATGGAGTTAAGTAAAGGATGAGTGGGGGGAGGGGGGTGGTGATGTAGCGGTGAATCAAAGGACGTTACGTGCCTGATGCCGTGAATGTTCTTGATGGCGTAGCTGATCTCCTTGCGGAGCTCCTTCTCGTCGAACTCCATCTGAGCGAGAGAGAGTGGGACGGAGGTCATGCTGCTTTTAAGTTGGGTTTAAGTTTTATGTTGTGTTTGGGGGAAAAAATCCAAACAAACCTTGACCAGCTCGAACGGGAAGCGCTCGTGGAAGATGCGGTTGATTTTGGCGCCGCCGGACAGCTCGGCCGTGTCGATTTGGTCCCCGGAGCCTTCGATGCACTTCTCAAAGTCAACGGAGAACTGCTGCACCATCCTGCACATATGCTCCAATTAACACTTTATTCCAGTGCTTCTCACTTGTCTTCTGTCATGACCTTCCTGGGGGCCTGAATTTTGAGCGACCCCCCGCTGAATTGAACTATAATTGAGAACTTGGTCATCTTTATTTAACAAACTACTTCTTTCTTTTCATTCCTGCCACAAACTTCTCTATCTCTTTGCTTCCATTAGTTGTCTAGCATTAAAAGATTACAGTTGGTACAAAATGCGGCTGCTAGACTTTTGACAAGAACAAGAAAGTTTGATCATATTACGCCTATACTGTATGTACCTATATATATATACCTATACTGGCTCACCTGCACTGGCTTCCTGTGCACTTAGATGCGACTTTAAGGTTTTACTACTTACGTATAAAATAGTAAACGGTCTAGCTCCATCCTATCTTGCTGATTGTATTGTACCATATGTCATACTTGCCAACCTTGAGACCTCCGAATTCGGGAGATAAGGAGGGAGATGGGGGGGCTAGAAAGGATATATTAAAAAAATAATAATACAAAAAATATATATATATATATATATAAATAATAAAATAAAATAATAATTTAAAAAATATATTTTATTTTTATTTTTATTTTTATTTTTTATTTTTTATTTTATTTTATTTTATTATTATTTTTAATCTATCCTTTCTAGCCCCCCAACCCCCCTCCTTATCTCCCGAATTTGAAGGTCTCAAGGTTGGCAAGTATGACATATGGTACAGAAAGGATAGATTAAAAAAATAATAATTAAAAAAAAAAATATATATATATATATATATATAGTATAATATATATATATAATAATAGTATAATAAATAAATTTAAAAAAAAATATATATATAGTAATATATATATATATATATATATATATATATATATATATATATATATATATATATATATATATATATATATATATATATATATATATATATATATATATATATATATATATATTTTTTTTTTTTTTAATTATTATTTAGTATTAAATATTTATTTATTATAATTATTTTTTTTTTTTAAATATATATATATATGTATTGTAATATATATATATATATATATAGTCATATATATATATATATATATTGTAATATATATATATATATATAGTCATATATATATATATATATATATATATATATATATATATATATATATATATATATATATATATATATATATATATATATAGTCATATATATATATATATATATATATATATATATATATATATATATATATATATATATATATATATATATATATATATATATATATATGTTTTTGTTTTTTTATTATTATTTTTTTAATCTATCCTTTCTGTACCATATGTCATACTTGCCAACCTTGAGACCTCCGAATTCGGGAGATAAGGAGGGGGGTGGGGGGGGCTAGAAAGGATAGATTAAAAAAATAATAATAAAAAAACTAAAAAAATTTAAAAAAATAAAATAAAAATAAAAAAAAATATATATATATATATATATATATATATATATATATATATATATATATATATATATATATATATATATATATATATATATATAACTTTTTTCATTTTTTACTTGGGTCTCGAGGGTCAGATTTTGGATGCAGGCAGGCCGTATTTGGCCCGTGGGCCGTAGTTTGGGGACCACTGGTTTATTGTAACAATCTGCATGTTTTCCTATTTTAGAAGTACCGGTTTGAGCACAATTTAAGCACCGGAACCGTTTTTAAAGTACCAACTCTGTCCTAATATCGGTTACACTGTAAACAATACCCATTCCTACATGAGAGTGGACCAAAATTGTTGAACGTTGTCATCCAAGCCTTACTGGAGCAGAGCTTTGGTCTTGCGGGACGGATCGTCTGGCCTGAAGTTCTTGTATTCCTCCACTTCCTTCTCGATGGAGAGGAGCTGACTCTGCAACTTGGCCCTCAGAGCCGGCAGCGTGTCCCGGATGTGGTTGGTGAGTTGCTGCGCAGTACAAAGGTCGTGGTTACTATATTATCATTTCCACACGTCCCACTTATTCGCAATGTTGAGTGATGTTAAATGTTCATTTATCCATTTCATTTATATTGACATTCATATGTATTATGTAAAACTAGTGTTATATAATAATCTTTGGATGATGTTTTTTGTTAGTATTTTAGGGTGTTCGGAGCGGATTCATTAGATTTGCATTATGGGAAAAATTGCTCTGGATTTTGTCTAACCCGGGGGTCAGCAACCTGCGGCTCTTTAGTGCTGCCCTAGTGGCTCCCTGGAGCATTTTTAAAAAAGGATTGAAAATGGAAAAAGATGGGGGGTAAAATAATTTTTTTGTTTTAGTATGTTTTTTGTTTGAGGACAAACATGACACAAACCTTCCCATCTGTTAGAAAGCCCACTGTTTAATATGTTTGTGTGTATGCTTCACTGATGAGAGTATTTGGTGAACATCGTTTTGTCCTACTAATTTCGGCGGTTCTTGAACTCACCATAGTGTGGACTGTGACGCAACAGTTTGTTTACATGTAAAATCTTCCACTTCTTCTTTGTCTCATTTTGTCCACCAAACGTTTTATGCTGTGCGTGAATACACAAAGGTGCGCTTTGTTGATGTTATTGACTTGTTGGAGTGCCAATCAGGCATATTTGGTCAGTGCTAATAAATGCTAACAAGCTATTTAGGCTAGCTGTATGTACATATTGCATCCTTATGCCTCATTTGTAGGTATATTTGAGCTAATTTAATTTCCTTTACTTGTATTCTCTTTGTATATCATTTAGTTTTGCATTTCTCATGTCACATTATCTGTATGTAATATTGGCTGCATTTCAGATAGTTGTTTGTGTGCCATGTTGTTCCAGACTACAGCAAACATTACCGAGCTTGCCAAAGATTGTAATAAATCTATTAAAAGAAGACAGTCTGCCATTTCCCTTAACTTGGACACACACATCTATACCTTTGGCCATTAAAAGCCAGTCATTTCCAGGAGTTATCTCACCTTCTGAGTAGCCTCTGATTTACTAATGGTTTCTAATGTTGTAAAAATGTGTAGAATAAATATTACATTTCAACATTTCTGTCAACGAAGACTTGCTTCAGCCTGCGACACATAGTCATTTTGATAGTAGGCTAATATAGACACTTACGTCATGTGTTGCCTTCATTATAAGACTGATATACGGCTTTTCATTTTTTACGGCTCCAGACAGATTTGCTTTTTTGTATTTTTGGCCCAATATGTCTCTTTCAACGTTTTGGGTCGCCGACCCCTGGTCTAACCTAAAAAAAACAGCTTAATGAGAAAAACAGAGGCTTCCCTGCTTCTTCACGCACCTGATTGAGGATTTTCTGCAGGTAGGCCGTGCCCATACGTTCGGCCAGGTGCCTGTAGGCGGGGTGGGACAGAAAGAACTTTCTCTCGGCGGCCAAGGCAACAGTGATGTCTTTCTTGCCATCTATGTCTTTTTGGCTCCTGTTCACCACGCCAATGTAACCTGGATCCATCAGAAGACAATTTTATTCATATATATATATATATATATATATATATATATATATATATATATATATATATATATATATATATACTACCGTTCAAAAGTTTGGGGTCACATTGAAATGTCCTTATTTTTGAAGGAAGAGCACTGTACTTTGCAATGAAGATAACTTTAAACTAGTCTTAACTTTAAAGAAATACACTCTATACATTGCTAATGTGGTAAATGACTATTCTAGCTGCAAATGTCTGGTTTTTGGTGCAATATCTACATAGGTGTATAGAGGCCCATTTCCAGCAACTATCACTCCAGTGTTCTAATGGTACAATGTGTTTGCTCATAGGCTCAGAAGGCTAATTGATGATTAGAAAACCCTTGTGCAATCATGTTCACACATCTGAAAACAGTTTAGCTCGTTACAGAAGCTACAAAACTGACCTTCCTTTGAGCAGATTGAGTTTCTGGAGCATCACATTTGTGGGGTCAATTAAACGCTCAAAATGGCCAGAAAAAGAGAACTTTCATCTGAAACGCGACAGTCTATTCTTGTTCTTAGAAATGAAGGCTATTCCACAAAATTGTTTGGGTGACCCCAAACTTTTGAACGGTAGTGTATATATATATTTTTTTTACTAGAATGTAATAAGTACATCCACTTGGTCAAATAAATATAAAACAATGAATTCAATATCTTGAGGAATTTTTCTCTTTAGCGGTGACCCAAGGATTTTGAAAACCTTGCCATGAAATCTCCGCTTAGGGATTTGTGGCAGCTAACGCGAGAGCCAGACGCTGTTATTTCTTTTTTTTTTTTTCCACATTATTCCGAGACACCGCCAGCCATATTTTAACATGCGCTTTAAGAATGCAAATGATGGATGAAGGGTGATTTACAAGGGTGTGAAAAAGACAGATATGCAAAAGTGAATGTCTTTGTGCGCTTGCCAAAGAGAAAACCAGAGAGAGGACCAGGTGAGTTCAGGTCGAACGGCTACCGTTTCACCTTCACTTTGATTTTACTCTTTGTTGAAAATCTGTCTTGCTGTCCTAATGCAGCCAGCAGGTTGGTGAACATGCACAGCCGACAGATACACGAGGGAGAAAAGTAGGGAATAGACGCTGGAAAAAAAAACATAAGGTTTGTGGAAAATTTTCGGGTTCAAACCAAAGTGCAAGCGGAAACGAAAACCCCAACATCAGCAGCATCATGCAAGAGCAGTATTTTTATTGCCATGTTTTATAGTCATTTCTTCCCCCCCTGTTTAGTCTATTTTCAGACTTTGGAAAGTTTGACTGCCCGTTCCCCGGCCACCACAAGGGGGAACCAGTGTACTCATCAAGATGTTATTTGCAGTATGCGCTTGTTTACCTCTTCGGAGCGGAAGCAATTTATTTTCCAGTATGTCCTTGGCATCCGTCCCCTCGTCCATAAGGTCCAGTTTGGTGATCACACCGATGGTTCTCATACCTGCACGCACACACACACACATTTACATTAGAGACCGCCATTGACACCAACTGACTCACTAGACACAGAATCGAGTACAAGTTCAAATGTAATTCAATACAAAAAGTGTCTGTCGAATATACTGCCTTTAAAAGGAAAGTGTGCACAAGTTTTTAATTTAATTCAAGTTATATTTTAGTTTTACAATAGAAATAGTCTATCTCACAGGTGCAGGCCAGATTTGGCCCGCCACATCATTTAACGAGGCCCACGAAAGCCCTGAAATAATATGAGTCAATAAAGCATTTTATAATTTACTGAATGTAATCTTTTCATTGTGACAGACAGAAATACATGTATTCCATGCTATTGAGTAGGGGTGTAACGGTACACAAACATTTCGGTTCGGTACGTACCTCGGTTTAGAGGTCACCGTTCGGTTCATTTTCGGTACAGTAAGAAAACAACAAAATATAAATGTTTTGGTTATTTATTTACCAAATTTTTAAACAATGGCTTTATCCTTTTAACATTGGGAACACTATAATAATTCTGCCCACGTTAATCAACATTAAACTGCCTCAAGTTGTTGCTCAGATTAAATAAAATGACAAAACTTTTCTTCTACATATAAAAAGTGCAACATTAAACAGTTTCAAGTCAACTCATCATGCTTAATTTATTACAGCATTTGGGAAGCCTGTAGTTGATTTATTATGTAAATGTTATATTTTTATCAACATGTGATAGCAGGGACCCTGCCATTCAAAACTAGGCTGCTGCATTACTAATGATTTATGTAACTATTGCTGAAAAAATGGTACAATAGCATTAGGAGAGACTATTCATCCCTGAACACCATGGAGTTCATGTAGGCTTAATGATGCAGTTACATTATTATATCCATCGGAGACAGAAACTCTTCATTTAACATAATGTCCTTTTTGCTGCTTCAACACAGCTCAATCAACACAGAAAAAGGTAAAGTGAAATAACAGACAGACAAGGCCTTGCTGTCCGTAACACACACACACACACACACACACACACACACACACCGCAAAATGAGCTAACGTTACGCTAAAAGCGAATTAGCCTTCACTTCAAGCGAGGACTGCGAGCGAGCTGAGCTGCCTTTTATGTTTCTAGAGGGTCAACGGGCTCATAGTTATGTTACTAGTAGTTGACTGGGAGGTGTTTATTATAATTTGGGGAGAGTCCGCTGCCTGATGCTTACCTGCTAAACGCTAAGCACTGACTACATGCGCTCTGAATACGCACTGCTGATTGGCTGTTACCGCTCTTAATATGTTCGTGTGGAAACTCGTTCGGTACACCTCCGAACCGAACCGAAACCCCTGTACCGAAGCGGTTCAATACAAATACACGTACCGTTACACCCCTACTATTGAGTATATTTTGAACTGTAATATCTAATAATGCAACAAATATAATACCATCATTAATTTCAAACTTTTTAAAATTATAACAAAATAAATATCTGCTTGATATGTATGTAGAAATGACAATAGATTTTACAGCTCAGTTGCCAGGATTTTACAGTAAAAAAAAATATACTACCGTTTTTCCATTTACAGTAATATGCTGTAAAAACCATCGTAAATTTTACAATGAAGTTGTGGCGACTCAGCTGCCAGTTTGTTTGTTTTTTACTGATTTTTTTGTATTTTTTACAGTGTATAGAAATATAATAATCAAATGCACAGCAACTAATTTTATAATATCATGAGGTGAATACATTTATATTCATAAATTATACACGGTTACAAACTGCCCTCTTAGGGCAGCCATAACTGCGACGTGGCCCTCAGTGTAACCGTGTTCGACACCCCTGGTCTATCTAGTAGGAATTCACTATTATTATTAGTACTGTAATAATAGTAGTGTTGTGTTCATTCAAGTTAATCTTAAATACTGTTCTTATACTTGAATGCCTATTGGTAATGTGTTCTACTGTCTTACTCAGGCTATTTACGTTGTGCCTTTTGATACCTTGAAGCCACCGTAGTTGGGCTGGGCCTTTTGAGGAAGTTACTGAAAAAAAGGAGAGTGCTGTTGTGAAGTTGAGCGAGGCTGTTGTGTCTGTTATTTGAACATAACATTTGGCGAACGAGGATGGCTGACACACCTATATTCTCCCTGCCACCTCCGGACCCGTTTCTACCCCTCCCGGGCGATCCTGTCATTCCCTGGAATCAGTGGAAATCGTCTTTTGAGACGTATCTTTTGGCCACAGGTTTGGACAATGCCACTAGCGCGAGGAAGCGCGCCATTCTCCTACACCTGCTTGGAGCGGAGGGGAACAGAATTTTCAATTCTCTCAGCGGTACGCTGGACACTTATGATGCAGTCATAACAGCTTTGAGCGGACATTTTGTAAAATCACAGAATATCCTACTCCGCCGGTTGGAGTTCAGACGAAGATGTCAGCGCCCGGGTGAGTCTGCCAGGCAGTATGTAGCAGATTTAAGAGCCCTATCACAGAACTGTAATTTCGGCAACCTCACTGATGAACTCATTCGAGACCAGCTCATTGAGAAAACGTCTAATCCCAGAGTGCAGGAGGAGTTGTTACTCAAGGATGCAACTTTGACACTTGATGACGCACTAATAATCGCAATACAAGTGGAATCGGCTACTGAATGTGCGGCCACAATTGCGGAAAATAAGCCTCATAGGCCTACCCCTGTTATTGAACAGTCAGTGCAACAGCTATCAACCTCAGACCCTGATGCTGCTATACAGGTAGCGCGTCCCCAGCCAACACGTCAACAGAGACGGTGTGGGAATTGTGGCTCCAACCGCCATGCAACAAGGGCCCAGGACTGCCCTGCTAGGGGCCAAACTTGTCGCCGTTGTCAGAAGCCTAACCACTTTGCCAGGTGGTGCCGGTCCGCTCCGGCCGATTACCCTGATGCACAGTCACATGACCCGGCGGTGCCTGTGCGCACTGTAGGCCCCCACTCAGCGACTTTCTCGAGGTGCCCTGTTTACCTGGATGACTGCTGTGTCCCTCTCCTCCTCGACACTGGGGCCAAAGTGTCACTACTGAATGTCGACACCTGCAACCTGCTCTTCCCGAACAGACAGCTACAGCCCCCGTCCACTGCCCTCTGTGGCTACGGCCGCAGCAAAATCGATGTCGTCGGCCTTCTCTACCTCCCGGTTCGCTACACCTCTACAGCTGTGGACCGTTTCCCGTTCCACATCACGCGCCGCGGCGAGAACATCATGGGCCTCGACCTCTTCACTAGCCTGGGTTTTACCCTGCAGGACAACAGCGGTATGCGGATTCTACACGTAGCGTCTCCGAGGCAACACGACCAGCCGGAGCTGTTTAACGGCCTGGGCTGCCTCAGCTCATTTACACACAAGCCACTCCTGGACCACAGCGTGCCTCCCGTGGTCCAGCCCCTTCGCCGTGTTCCCCTGGCTTTGCGGGACGGCGTTACGCAGGAGCTTCAACGCCTCCAGGCTGGTGGAATCATAGAGCCCATCGACGCTTCCCCATGGGTGTCCAACATTGTCATCGCCAAGAAGAAGTCGGGCGGACTGAGAGTCTGCGTCGACCTCCGCCAAGTGAACAAGGCAGTGGTGCCTGACAAATATCCTCTTCCTACGACGGAGGAACTCACTACACACTTCCACGGCTCCCGAGTTTTCAGTAAATTGGACTTGCGCCAGGGCTATTTACAAGTCCCTTTACATAAGGAGAGTAGGGACTTGACAGCGTTTATCACCCACACTGGCCTGTACCGCTACACGAGGATGCCTTTTGGGCTCAATTCAGCGCCGAGTTGTTTCCAGAAAATCATGTCCACAATCCTCGCTAGCTGCACTGGGACTGTGGCGTATCTGGATGATATTGTGGTGCATGGGCCAGATGCTGCCACACACGATGCCCGCCTGGAACAGGTTTTCACCGCACTCAAGCGCCACCATGCCACGCTGAACACAGAGAAGTGTGTTTTCGCTGCACCCGCCATAGACTTTGTTGGGTTCCGTGTCTCCGCCGACGGCATCTCGCCTCTCCAGTCGAACGTGGATGCCATCATCGACGTCCCCACTCCTGCGACGGCCTCCCAGGTGGCATCATTTTTGGGGATGACAGCCTACTACATGCGGTTCCTGCCTCAGTACTCCTCCATTACGGCCCCGCTCAGGATGCTGCTCAGGCAGGAGACACCATGGTCTTGGACTCCCAAGTGCCAGGTTGGTTTCGACGAGTTGAAGCGGCTCCTCACCACGTCTCCGATCCTGGCGCACTTCCAACTGGACAGCCCCACATTCGTGACCTGTGATGCTTCCGCAGTGGCTCTAGGTGCCGTTCTGTCACAGATCCATGATGGCGTAGAGAGACCGGTAGCGTTTGCCTCTCGGGCGCTCAGCCCCACTGAGCAGAAATATTCAGTGGGCGAACGGGAGGCACTCGCCTGTATATGGGCATGTGAGCGTTGGCATCTCTACTTATACGGAAGGTCCTTTACTTTACGGACGGACCACCAGGCCCTGACGACCCTGATGTCTACCTCTGGTGTGGGGCACAGGCCCCTCCGTCTTCACAGATGGTCAGACTGTCTGCAGCAGTATGACTTTCAGCTACAATTCACCCCTGGCAGGAATAACGTGGTGGCAGACTACCTGTCCCGTCCTGCCACCACCCAGGGCCCCGCTGTCTCCCCGGAGGACGAAGAAGACGTGGTCCACCTGGTCCACTCACCATTGAAGGACACTGTCTCCCTTCGTGATTTGGAGACGGCCTCAGCAGCCGAGCCTGTCTTCACCATGCTGCGTGACTACATCAGACACGGTTGGCCTTCCCGTGTCCCACCTGAGCTAGAGCCGTATTCCCGTGTGAAGAACGAACTGTCATGCTGGGGTGAGGCCTGCATCGCCCGGGGACACTGCGCTGTTATCCCAGTAGCCCTCAGAGGGTGTGTCTTACAGATGGCACACCAGGGTCACCTTGGCATAGTCAAAGCCAAGCAAAGGTGCCGTGACACAGTGTGGTGGCCCGCCATCGATCGAGACCTGGAGGGACTCATCCGCTCCTGTGCAGCGTGCCTCACCAGTGGGAAGACTGGGCCACCCGCTTCGCCTCCACTCCAGCCCCTGGACTGGCCAACTAAACCGTGGGACCATCTCCAGCTTGATATCTGTGGTGAGCTGCATAATGTGCCACACCACCAGAGGTTTCTTGTGGTGGTCTACGACCTGCATTCCAAGTGGCCTGAGGTGGCTCCCATGGGAACGGTCACCTCTGCTGCCGTCGTCGCCTTCCTGGACCGCCTGTTTTCCCGTTGGGGTTTACCATCACCACGGACAACGGTCCTCAGTTCCTGTCCTCGGAGTTCACCGCCTACCTTGCCAGCAAGGGTGTTACTCACATCAGAACCTCCGTCTACCACCCCCAGGCAAACGGGGGGGTGGAAAGGTACAACCAATCACTGAAGAATGGACTGCGTGCTCACATGTCCGAGGGATACTCGCTGGAGGCTGCACTGAATCAGACCCTCCTCCACTACAGGGCGACTGTCCACTCTACAACAGGGGTCTCTCCTGCCAGCCTCATGGTGGGTCGAGAGTTTGTGCTTCCCCTGTCGAGACTCCGCCCACCGATGGCCGCGAGCCCGCGACCATGCTCAGCAGCAGTCAAGTCTCGCGTCAAGGGACAACAAACTTCCATGAAGCAAAGGTTCGATCAGAAGCACAGGGCTAAATGGCCAGCTGTCAGAGTGTCGGACTGGGTCAGAGCGCGCCGGCCCCACCGCGCCAACAAACTGTCAACATTCTGGTCTGCTCCATACCAGGTCAGCCGCCAGCTGGGCCCAGCTTCATTTCAGTTAACCGATGGATCCCGTTGGCACGCTAGCTGCCTGCGCAAGGTACCTGCCCCTCCTCACCAGCCTCACGTCACAGGGGTGGCACCGAACATTCCCGCATTGGGGCCACGCCCTCCGGTGCCCGATCCAGTGGCAGCACCCCTCGCCCAGGCTGTGCCGGTCGCGCAGTGCCCTGCTCCAGCACCGGCCCCACTGCCGGTCCCCCTTGCTCCTGAGCCTCGGCCTGTTAGGGCCCGTGCACGCCCTGAGCGTTTTCAGGACTTTGTGGCCACCTTCCATACTTGAAGTTTTAAGAGAGGAGGGGAAATGTTGTGTTCATTCAAGTTAATCTTAAATACTGTTCTTATACTTGAATGCCTATTGGTAATGTGTTCTACTGTCTTACTCAGGCTATTTACGTTGTGCCTTTTGATACCTTGAAGCCACCGTAGTTGGGCTGGGCCTTTTGAGGAAGTTACTGAAAAAAAGGAGAGTGCTGTTGTGAAGTTGAGCGAGGCTGTTGTGTCTGTTATTTGAACATAACAAGTAGTAATATAATACACACTATGATAGCCTTTTATTATTTATAAGCTTTATTTACTTGTCATTATTTACTTGCAGTGATGGGCAGTAACAAGCTACAAGTAGCTAAGCTACGTAGCTTAACTACATTTTCTAGTAGCTTGGCGGTAGCTTAGCTACTTTTTTAACGAGTAGCTTTTCCGGTACTTAGCTACTTTTAGACCCATGTAGCGAGGTAGCTTACATCGAAGCTACAAAGAGAGGAAATGGACTGCGAATCCAGGCCAAAAAAATACAGAGAAAATAAAATGACCTGGATGAATGAGAATATCCATACATACTGTGTGTGACTATCGTTGGGACTTTAACTTTAACTTAACTTTATACGGAGAAAATCCATGATGATTGGTTGGTGTTTGTATGATGAGTCACAATTGGCTAAGGTTAGCTCCAGCACTCCCCGCGACCCCGAAAGGGACAAGCGGTAGAAAATGGATGGATGGATGGATGGATGGATGGATGGATGGATGGATGGATGGATGGATGGATGGATGGATGGATGGATGGGCGAAACATTACGGACTGGCCTATCAGAGGCAAGATAAAGCGGGTCATCGAAACTTGTAAGCAAAATCGTCACGCACTCATGTCACATGATGACGAGGGAGTCGGAGAAAGAGGGACGCTCCAAGCTGACGACTCAAAAAAAATAAAACATACTTGAAAATAGCAGAGGTTTTTCCTTTGATGATGTGAAGGAAACCCACAATAATGTGTGTCCTTCGCCATATTTAGACAAATGTATGCATTTAAAGAAAACAATGCCCAAAACCTTAGTTTTTAGTTGTTAACTCTGTAAACCAAAATCATAACTTCTCTCGTCGTCCAACACAAATTTAGAAACACACATTAAGGTGAGTTGAGTTTTAAGTTTTACTGCACATAACCATTACCAACTGTTCCCAAACAACACACAAATCATTGTTGTTTTTTTTGTTTTTTTGTCAAGATATAGATTTTTCTACTGTAGGTAGAGAAAATTTAATAACATTATAGGCCTACCCCTTTTTGTATCATAGCAGTTTTATCCCATTTGTTATTCTCTATTTGTGTGACAACAGTGAATAAATAAATGGGTAAATAAATACAATAATATACAATAAGTAAGTAAACAATTATTAAATACATAAATAAATATTATACATATAAACATATACACAATAATTAGTTATCATAAATAAATAGTTATGTAATTTATGGTTCATCGAGGAAACAAATTAGATTTTTTTTTTTAAAAGAGGTTCAAGATGTTTATCATAAGTCTTCTTCTTTGTACTTTGTGAACACTTGTAGTTTAAACAGTTCTTAAACTCCATTATATTAGTCCATGCATCCATCCATTTTCTACCACTCGTCCCTTTCTGGGTTGCGGGGGGTGCTGGAGCTTATCTCAGCAACAATTGGGCGGAAGGCAGGGTACACCCTGGACAAGTCGCCACCTCATCACAGGGCCAACACAGATAGACAGACAACATTCACACTCACATGCACACACTAGGGCCAATTTAGTGTTGCCATATTAATACTTTGTTTAATTAATACTGATGTGCGAAATGTTTTAAGTGTTGTACAAGCATAAAGCCGTTTTAATTTAGATTATATTACTCCTCTTTTGCTGAAAAATAATTGTTGCATATTATTGGGTAGTATGTTATAGTTTGCTTTGTACATAATTTTAGCTGTTTGCAAATGGACCAAGACAGTACATTTCAATGTTATTCATTCAATAAATAAAGGGTTTTTATGTTCTCTATAGCCAACATTGTGTATCATCTTAACTGATCTTTTTTGTAACACCGCTAGCGAGCAGTGGACAATATGGAGTGTTTTTTGGTCCAAAACATATTTTGCTTTATTCATTATTGACGTGTTTCTTGCAATTGTATGTTGTATATTTTTACATGAGATTTCCAGTTCATTTTATCACTAAAGTGTCAGGCAGTTGCATCAGGTCTGTGCTCTCTTTAATGTATTTTATGTTCATTTGCGTTCTTTAATGTTTCCCCCTTGATTTTACATGTGTTTTTACCTTATTTTCTGGGGACCTTTTGAATCTGCACTGCAACCATGTAAATTCCCTATTGCGGGATAAATCAAGTGTATCGTATTCTATGGATGTTATTATTATTATTGTTATTAATACTGTTGTTTCTATTATTCTATTATTTTTTTAGTACTGTGTTTGTATGTCTTCCCAATTGCTTTGTAAATGTATATAATATAAGTATTGGGATTAGGGTTGGGGTTGTTCTATTTTCCTTTATTAGACTGATAAACATTATGTGTGATTTTTGTAAATAAAATAAATGGTAATACATAATTATAACAAGAAAACATTGTAATTTTAATATTTGTTTCGTTTTAAATAGGTGAAACAAATATAAAACAACATCTAAAATGGAATTGGCTACAATTACACAAACAATATGTACAGATTACAGGCATGAACTCACCCTGAGGGTCGACCTCTTTGGCAATCTTCAAAGCATCCGAGTTGGCCAAATCTGAGTTAGCCGGCGAGACGGCGAGCATCAGGCAGTTGTCCTTGGTGACAAACTGCATCAACATTTCTCGAATCTGAGCCTCAATGTCGGCTGGCTGGTCGCCCACGGGCACCTTGGTCATGCCCGGGAGGTCCACCAGTGTCAGGTTGAGTACTAGAAGGGGAGAAATGCATAATTTTGGAGATCAATCGTCAAGCTATTGCTCTGTAAGACTTTATGTATGAGAAGGATCAGGCCTCACCATGGGGGGAGTAAACCCGCAGGTTGATGGGAACGGGCGAGATGCCCTTGTTGGCGCCCGTCATGCGGTCAGTCTCACCCTCAATCTCCTGTCGAACCTCATCGAAATCTGTGAACTTTTTGCCCTTACAGTGGAGGAACTCGGCATACTCTAGAAAACACACAAAAAGACCTAATTAACATTTGGTTTGGTTTATCATGTCAATTTTAGATGAAATAGACATTCTAGTACATAGATATGAGTGAGCTCTCGGTCGATTTGAAAACTATTTTGAGCAATAGAGCAGCAGAATGAGTTTCAAGTACTTGGCAACAACCAGCAGAGGGAGCAATAGTTTCAATCCCTCCAAGTGTGTTGCCTAGAATTTCAGTCTGGATAATAAAAAATCCATTGTAACTAGTACAAAGGTGTCCAAGTCTGGCCTGGGGGCCTTTTTTGGCCCACAGCTTGTTTTTTCATTGGCCCTTAGAACATTTTTAAATCATTAATGAGATAAATGTTTAGATAATTGGATATTTTGGCAGTCTAGCGCAGATGGCAGCCTTCTGGGAACTTGGTTCCTGGTTCGTATCCATCTTCCACCATCCTAATCCAATCCAATCCACTTTATCTATGTAGCATATTTCAAAAAAACAATAGAAGTTTCACAAAGTGCTGCACAGAAGTTGAGACATACATACTAGGAGAGTCAGAATACATAAAATACATCAAAGAAAATTAAATACACTAAAATCACAACTCTCACGCTGGTTTAAAAGCCAAAGAGTAAAAATATGTTTTAATACGTGATTTAAAACTCATTAAAGAGGGAGTCGTCCGAATAGCAAGAGGGATATTGTTCCAAAGTTTTGGAGCCACAGCATAAAATGCACAATCACCTCTGGATTTTGAACGGGTTTTTGGAACGACAAGAAGAATCTCATCAGCTGACCTCAGAGACCTTGTGGGGGTGTACATTTTTAAAAGGTCTGACATATATTGTGGCGCTAATCCCTTAAGAGTAGGGATGTCCGATAATGGCTTTTTGCCAATGTCCGATATTCCGATATTGTCCAACTCTTTAATTTCCGATACCGATATCAACCGATACCGATATATACAGTCGTGGAATTAACACATTATTATGCCTAATTTGGACAACCAGGTATGGTGACGATAAGGTCCTTTTTAAAAATAATAATAAAATAAAATAAGATAAATCAATTGAGAAACATTTTCTTGAATAAAAAAGGAAAGTAAAACAATATAAAAACAGTTACATAAAAACTAGTAATTAATGAAAATGAGTAAAATTAACCGTTAAAGGTTAGTACTATTAGTGGACCAGCAGCACGCACAATCATGTGTGCTTACGGACTGTATCCCTTGCAGGCTATATTGATATATATTGATATATAATGTAGGAACCAGAATATTAATAACAGAAAGAAACAACCTTTTTGTGTGAATGAGTGTGACTGAGTGTAAATGGGGGAGGGAGGTTTTTTGGATTGGTGCACTAATTGTAAGTGTATCTTGTGTTTTTTATGTTGATTTAATAAAAATAAAAAGATAAAAAAATAAACGATACCGATAATAAAAAAAACGATACCGATAATTTCCGATATTACATTTTAAAGCATTTATCTCTAGTTAAGAGATTTAAAAACAAACAACAATATTTTAAAATTAATTCTAAAATGAACTGTTTGCCAGTGAAGGGATGCTAAAATGGGGGTAATGTGTTCATATTTTTTAGTGCCAGTTATAAGGCGAACAGCAGCATTTTGGACTAACTGCAATCGAGCGCTGCGATAAGGTGGCGACTTGTCCAGGGTGTACCCTGCCTTCCGCCCGATTGTAGCTGAGATAGGCTCCAGCGCCCCCCGCGACCCCAAAGGGACTAAGCGGTAGAAAATGGATGGATGGATGGATGCAATCGAGCGATAGAGGCCTGGTTCATTCCAACGTAGAGGGAGTTGCAGTAGTCCAAACGTGATGAAAAAAAAGCATGGATTACCCGCTCAAAGTCATTAAAAGATAAAACTGATTAAATTTTTGCTAAAAGTCTTAAATAATAAAAACTAGATCGTACAACGGAGTTAATCTGATGTTCCAATTTAAAATCATTGTCGAACTTAAAACAAGATTTGTGACTGTGGATTTTAAATAAGGCATCGGGGGGTCCAGGTCACTGGGGGGAGCATTCTGTTTTGACTTTGGAGTCAAATAAAATAATTTCCGTCTTGTTTCATTTCATTGTTTCGGTCTCATTTAAGTTTAGAAAGTTTACCGCCAACCATGCTTTTATGTCCTCAGGACAATTTAAAAGTGATTTTAAACTTGTGTCACTTTTCTTTTTTAAAGGGACATATATTTGCGTATCATCCGCATAAAGATGATATGATATATTATTGTTTTTTAAAAATGTGTTGAATGGGCAGGATGTACACTGAAAACAGGATTGGTCGTAGGATTGAACCCTGAGGGACACCACAGGACAAGCCGAATCATCAATTTGGATTTTAAAAGTTCTGTTTTTCAGATATGACCTTAACCATTTCAAGGGGGTGCCTTTTAAACCTAGTCACGGCCGTTGTGTCATTGGGCGAGACCCTTCACCCACCTTGCTTCTGATAGGTCGTGGTTAGCGCTTTGCACGGCATGAGTGTGTGTGAATGGGTGAATGTGATGTATAATGTAAAGCACTTTGGGTATTGTGCAGCTCTAGTAAACCACTATTATAAATACCGGCCATTCACCATATTACACTACAGTGATACCTCAGTTTGCGAGATTAACTGGTTCCGTGACGGATTTCGTAACCTAAAATAATCCTATCTCAAATCAATGTTCCCCATTTAAATGAATTCAAATGAAATTATTATTTTGCAAAAACAACACCCCAATCTTAAGATGTAACATGCACTATAATATGAAAAGCAAACTTCCAGATAGCGAATGTTGTATCAATAACAACTACAGTAGTTCTATGAAGTAATGTAATAATAATGTACAGCATTCACCTTGGAAAGCAGATTCCTACGATATCTCCATCCAGCTGCAGTGTATTGTAGCGTCCCAGAAGAGTTAGTGCTGCAAGGGGTTCTGGGTATTTGTTCTGTTGTGTTTATGTTGTGTTACGGTGCGGATGTTCTCCCAAAATGTGTTTGTCATTCTTGTTTGGTGTGAGTTCACAGTGTTGTAACAGTGTTACAGTTGTTTATACGGACACCCTCAGTGTGACCTGTATGGCTGTTGACCAAGTATGAATTGCATTCACTTGTGTTTTTGAAAAGCCGTAGATATTATGTGACTGGGCCGGCACGCAAAGGCAGTGCCTTTAAGGTTTATTGGCACTCTGTACTTCTCCCTACATCCATGTAAACAGCGGCGTTTTAAAAAGTCATACATTTTACTTTTTGAAACCAATACCGATCATTTTGAAACCGATACCGATAATTTCCGATATTACATTTTAAAGCATTTATCGGCCGATAATATCGGCAGTCCGATATTATCGGACATCTCTAATTATTATTATTATTTTAAATCTGTCCTTTGTAATCCATTTTCTACCGCTTGTTACTCTCTGTGTCTCCTAGCCGCTCAGGCAAATCATATTGTTTAAAAAATGCATTTACCCATCGATAACGTGACATTTCTTCAAAATAGCCACCCTTTGCTCTGATTACTTTTTCACACATTCTTGGCATTCTCTCGATGAGCTTCAAGAGGTAGTCACCTGAAATGGTTTTCACTTCACAGGTGAAGCTTATCGAGAGAATGCCAAGAGTGTGCACAGCAGTAATCACAGCAAAAGGGTGGCTATTTTGAAGAAACTAGAATATAAAACATGTTTTCAGTTATTTCACCTTTTTTTTGTTAAGTACATAACTCCACATGTGCTCATTCATAGTTTTGATGCCTTCAATGACAATCTACAATGTAAATAGTCAAGAAAATAAAGAAAACGCATTGAATGAGAAGGTGTGTCCAAACTTTTGGCCGGTACTATATATATATATATATATATATATATATATATATATATATATATATATATATATATATATATATATATATATATATATATATATATATATATATATATATATATATATATATATATATATATATATATATATATATATATATATATATATATATATATATATACATATATATATATATATATATATATATGTTTATTATTTTTTAATTTACTTTTTTAACTTGACTTCCCGCGGGCCAGATTTTGGACTCTGTATATATATATATATATATATATATATATATATATATATATATATATATATATATATATATATATATATATATATATATATATATATATATAAGTTTGGGGACCCCTGGACTAGACTATGGCTTTTAACATTTAGGGCGAATAATTACTGCTTTGAAGTACAATTTAAAGCAAAAAAAAGAGGTGGTTCTTTTTAGATTCGCATTTGGTTCTCACCTGTGGGACAGTTCATCAGTTGCAGGACCAAAGGTCGACGAGTCACGATGCCAGAACCGCGTGGAAGGAAATCTCTGCAAACACACAGCAAGACACTATGAGCATTTTTTTTTACTGATGATGTCTTGTGGTGTTCATGTGTATTGTTTACATATTTGCTCTTATGAGCAGCAGAGTCGTAGTGCCCCTGCAGGCTTTTCTTTATTATGTAACATCAGGACGGAGCGTGAGTGTGTCTCCACCAGCTGACATGATAAATCAAGCTCACTGATGTGTAGCATCCTTATGTGCATCTTTACTATATCCTTATGTTTGTATATCAACAAACTGTATTTAGTTCCTTGCATAACCTTAAACATTGTATTGTGCGAATGTGTGTGTGTGTGTGTGTGTGTGTGTGTGTGTGTGTGTGTGTGTGTGTGTGTGTGTGTGTGTGTGTGTGTGTGTGTGTGTGTGTGTGTGTGTGTGTGTGTGTGTGTGTGTGTGTGTGTGTGTGTGTGTGTGTGCCCATTTGAAGCAGTATGCGACAGTGCCAAGAGTAATTTAAAAAACGCTTTGAATGCATTTTGCCAACAAGATGCGATTTTAAAGGGGGACAGATGCTGCTGACTGCAGGTCTTAATCATCATCCTCAAAAACTTTAAGTCAAAGACCATCCAAGTACACCAAAGTATACAAGGATGGGAAAACAAATCTGTTGTAGGTCCAAGCTGGGACCATCCTAAAACCTTAAATTTCATATTTGCAATATTTTGAGGAATACTTCTGGCGCAATCCACCTGAAACGCAGTGTCCAGTGCAGTGGATATTTGTTTTAGTCTATCTTCTTTTTGTCAGAGTTTAATCTTGCGCTGTTATGCATCACACAGATGTCCACTGCAGAGGGCGCTGGTTTCCCAGGAGGTTACTACTTGCCACACAAGTGTAAAAAGAAGTGACATGAACAAATATAGGCATCATTTAACTTTGAGTACAAGTGACTTGTGAAACTTTTTTAAGGAATTTAAGCTTAAGTACCATAGCCATGAAATTTCAGTGGCGTTCGTCATTGAAAAGGTTCCATTTTACTAAAAAAAAACAGCATTTGGCATGATTCAGTGCAGGTCATCATTGCAAACTACAGCCACTATATTATGAATAATTAATTCACCTAAAGTGGTCCTATTATAATTTTTTCCGACATTCAAAACACTTCCTTGGGGTCTACATAACATGTTATGGTGGTTAGGGATAGGTAACTGGGGATCGATACTCAACAGTACAAAATGTTTGGCACTTATATATGTGTGTGTTCATGTGTTCATGTGTTCATAAATGTTCATTTGTTTAATAATAAAAATATTTTTTTATTTAACATTTAACAGTGAGCTGATAATGATAAATGTACTTTCCAGTTGTTATCTTGTTTTGTTTCACTTCTGAGTCTCATTTGCAAGTATTATATATTACTTATATTGTTTAAAAGTAAACAATACCCATCCCTACCGAAAAGTATTGGAAAATATCATACTGTACATTGGAATTATTTTCTACTTTTTAAACTAAATGGCAACTTTGGCAACCGAAGAAGAAACTTCAGAACATAAGCTTGAAATGAACACATCTCAATAGCCCCAATAATCTAAACATATTGTATGACTTAACCAGCTGCTGATAAACATGCAGTTTGGCCCCGGTTACGGGTTTACAGCTTTGTAGTGCAAAACAGTACCGTATTTTCCGGACTATAAGGCGCACTTAAAATCCTTTTTTTTCCTCAAAACTCAACAGTGCGCCTTATAACCCCTAATGTAAGGAATAAGTTTGGTTGAGCTTACCCTCCTCGAAGCAATTTTATTTGGTACATTGTGTAATAATAAGTGTGACCAGTAGATGGCAGTCAAACATAAGAGATAAGTGTTGGCTGCACCGTTTGATGTGCTTCGACATACAAGTATTATTGTGGTGTGTGTATAAGGTAAGACATATTATCTGGCGTTTTGTTTCGCAATATTATGCAAAAGCAACTTTTCTTACCTTTTGGTACGTGTTGATCTGTATTTGGGATCTGCATAAATCCTGAAAAATTGCAGCTTCTTCTTTTTCTCTATCTTCTTGTTATGGGACATTCATCCTCCGCTGTTGCCATTTCTATTATAAAGTAGCATGAAGTTCTTACTTATATTTGTCAGTAAACTCGCCATGAAAGCGCTAAAACATACCGGTGTAGTGAGTTTACATTATTCACTCAAGGAACTTTAGTTATTAGAGATCCGGTCGGACGGTTTTTCACGGGACACATTTCCGGTGTTGTTGTTTCCATATAAGGAGATGCTGCTCCGTTAATGATTTAAGTAAAGTCTGAATGTCATTACAACAGGTAGCTCCATCTTTTGACACTTCTTGCACTCCCGTCCTTGCACCCTACACCGCTACAACAAAGATGACGGGGAGAAGACGCTGCCGAAGGCGAGCAATGTAAATAAGACCACCCACAAAACGGCGCATCCGGAAGCGACTGTCAGAAAGCGGCTTGAAGATGATCTGTAAAACATAATCTATGCAACATTTTGACCAAAGAACCACCATTACATGTTATGTAGACCACAAGGAAGTGTTTTACATTTAGAAAAAAAAAATAATAATATGACCATTTAATGCAACCTATAATCTGGTGCGCCTTATATATGAAAAAAAGCTCAAAAATAGACCATTCATCAGCAATGCACTTTATAATCCGGTGCGCCCTATGGTCCGGAAAATACGGTAGTTATTTTAGTTGACGTTGGGTTACATTTGTGCATAAAACTTTCCCAGCACCAATCTCTTGTATTGGATCACATTGGATGTTGCAGGTGTGCCTGAGGTAACTGACTTGCAACATAATGCAAAGTGTGTGAACTCTCGTCCATGGAGCCAATGAAAAGGCAGGTTGCTTCATGGTGGATGTGCAGATTAAAGCCGAGCCATTGCAGGAAGATAGAAAGAGGGATTAGAGTTAATCCTCTGCAACCGAATGAATGCTCTCCTCTTCTGTCCACACTTTCGCATGGTTTAATACTGTTTATCACATTTTGAGACGTCAAAAAAAACCTTTAAAATTACAATGCTGCAACAGGAGAGTTCGAACAATAATCCTAAAAATGACAATAAAGTGTCTTCTTTGGCGATGGTTACTATTTGACTGTTGTTGCCTCCTTCCCATGAGCGGGAGCTGTTATAATTCATCACAATGCTTCAGGCCGCCACTCGTTACATAATATGTGAAAGCTCAGGCAATGTCTCATAGTGTAGATGTAATCTCCATGTGGGGGTGGGAAGAGTCATGACAGCCAGTTATAAGTCATTCCTGCGCTCGATTGGCTGCAAACGTGTAGCTATTGTGCAAAATTGACTTTTATAGCAGTAATATGTGTTCCGAACGTGAGGAAAATCCATCATCTTCCTCACTTGTCGATAGAAAAGGCGCTCGAAAACCGCTTACACCATGGACATGACACACTGTGTATACACCCAACCACTTTGGGTAAGAAAAAAAAAAGAAGAAAAAAAACAGGCTTTGCTACACATCCTTAAATGAATCCTGGAATGATCTAACTTGACAACAATCTGTCAGTCAGCTCCAGTCCAGACATGTTGATCGTGTTGTTTTCCTCCTTTCAAATACGAGTATAACGTTAGCACTGTAGCTCACATAGCTATGCTAGTGTTGTTTACGTTTGTGTTACGTTGTGGTATGTGATATACGGCATCACCAAAAATGATTCCCGGGCGCGGCACCGCTGCTGCCCACTGCTCCCCACTGCTCCCCTCACCTCCCAGGGGGTGAACAAGGGGATGGGTCAAATGCAGAGGACAAATTTCACCACACCTAATGTGTGTGTGACAATCATTGGTACTTTGACTTAACTTATCTTAACTTAACTTATTAATTATTATACTTATTATTATTTAAAAAAAATAATAATAATAATATCGGACCAGCACAGAGTTAACATGTACAGTCGTCCGTCGCCACATCACCCTTCGAAGTTTGATGCCATATGCCAAACATGCTTTATCAGTATCATGCAGTTTCATGCTTCAAGACCTGCTTCGAAAAAGCTGTGCACTACAAAACGTGCTCATTGTAGTCATTCATCCTGACTTGGTCATTTGGATGGAAGTTAAAGTGTTTATATGTTGTGCTCCTGAGTCAATGTTGCTGATCAATTTTAACTTATAATTATTTATTGAATTTATCGAAGTTAATTTTTCATTATGAAATGGTTCAAGTTAGAGATGTCCGATAATATCGGACTGCCGATATTATCGGCCGATAAATGCTTTAAAATGTAATATCGGAAATTAGCGGTATCGGTTTCAAAAAGTAAAATGTATGACTTTTTAAAACGCCTTCGAATGGAGTGGTACACAAGTACAGAGCAGTTGCGTCTCCCAGTCATACTTGCCAACCCTCCCGATTTTCCCGGGAGACTCACGAATTTCAGTGCCCCTCCCGAAAATCTCCCGGGGCAACCGTTCTCCCGAATATCTCCTGATTTCCACCCAGATAATAATATTGGGGGCGTGCCATCTAAGCCCCGGCATTTGCGTGCCGGCCCAGTCACATAATATTTACGGTTTTTCACACACACAAGTGAATGCAAGGCATACTTGGTCAACAGCCATACAGGTCACACTGAGGGTAGCCGTATAAACAACTTTAACACTCTTACAAATATGCACCACACTGTGAACCCACACCAAACAAGAAAGACAAACAAATTTCGGGAGAACATCCGCACCGTAACACAACATAAACACAACAGAACAAATACCCAGAACCCCTTGCAGCACTAACTCTTCCGGGACGCTACAATATACACCCCCTGTTACCCCCTACCCCCCTCCCCACACACACACACACACACAATTCAACCCCGCCCACCTCAACCTCCTCATGCTCTCTCAGGGAGAGCATGTCCCAAATTCCAAGCTGCTGTTTTGAGGCATGTTAAAAAAAATTATGCACTTTGTGACTTCAATAATAAATATGGTAGTGCCACGTTGGCATTTTTTTTCCATAACTTGAGTTGATTTATTTTGTTACATTGTTTAATGCATTCAGCAGGGCATCACAACAAAATTAGGCATAATAATGTGTTAATTCCACGACTGTATATATCGGTATCGGTTGATATCGGAATCGGTAATTAAGAGTTGGACAATATCGGAATATCGGAAATCGGCAAAAAAGCCATTATCGGACATCTCTAGTTCAAGTAGGTCAAAAAATTGTTGTATTTAATTTCTTTCAGGCAAATTGATGTACTTTAAATATTTTTTGTTACAGACTACAAAACAATGTTAATAACGTTATTCTGTGTTGTGTGTTGATCTGTATTCCTTTATTTTTATGTTTTTTGTTTTAATTAACATTAAAAAGGATACAATATTATACAGAGGTGTGCTTATACAATTGTGTTGTTAGTTGATCTATATTTCTTTCTCTTTTAGTGTTATGTTTTATTTAATGGTAATAAAGATGCACTGCTATGCAGAGGCGTACTTACAACTTTTCAGACAAATTATACCATTTATAGTCGCTGCAGAGAGTACCACAAAAGCATTGCCCTAAATTAAGCATTTTTAAAGAATAAAAATGCCTAAATGTACTAAAAATATCAATACTACAGCAGTATTAGCCACTAGATGAGACCAAACCAACCAGAGCGCGATAATAAGTATCGTGGCCACTGATTGGCTCAGCAGTATTATGTTAAAAAAAAGGAGTGTAAAGGTGTATATTGCTATCGAGAGGGCTCTCATGATGTTATACAATGAAAATATTCAATTTATCACAGTCAGGCCCGGAACCAATTAACAACACTAAACGAGGGATCACTGTATTATTTATTTAAACGTGGATAAAGTGCACAAACACAGCTGATTAGATGGTAAATGGGTTATACTTGGATAGTGCTTTTGTACCTTTTTAAGGAACTCAAAGCGCTTTGACACTATTTCCACATTCACCCATTCACACACACATTCACACACTGATGGCGCGAGCTGCCATGCAGGGCGCTAACCAGGACCCATCAGGAGCAAGGGTGAAGTGTCTTGCTCAAGGATGCAACGGACGTGACTAGGATGGTAGAAGGTGGGGATTGAACCAGGAACCCTCAGGTTGCTGGCACGGCCACTCTCCCAAATGCGCCACGCCGTCCCCATTAGCATTAAAGTTACAGACACACAAACCGGCATGTTGTATGCCACATATAAACTGTCTAAATTACGCCGTCACATTTTTAACGATCAAACAACAAAGTAATTTAAATACAAGACCTTTCGTAAAAAGGAATACGTTTTGATGCAGGATCTTATTACATGTAATGTGATATAAGCACCTCTCTGCCATTATGCGCACGATGTGAGTCTCCTATATGCTTTCGGTATTGATTGTGCTGACTGGAAGGGGCAGGATGGACAGCAGGAACAGAGCCAAAAAAACAAAAACAAAAAAAAGAGGTGTCGACAAAACCGCCCTAATCAGGCACAACGCATTTGCTATCTGTTTGGAGTGGCGCAGCCTTAGAGACGAACGTGTTGGTTTACAGGCTGATAGCGCCAATGCGCCACAATTGGCACACACACAAAAAGCACTATAGAGAGCACACGCACATTGATGCACAACATCACCGCGTAGCAAGATGTCTGCCTCATATACAGCTCTATTTGTTGGGCTATACTATATAGTAAAGTGTTTCACAATCACCCTCCTTCGCCAGCTCCCTTAGGAGATGCGGCGTAATTCAGAAGAAGCTGTTGTTGCCATGTCAACAGCACACAAGGATGTGGACGAAGACATGCAGTTATCCATAAGATACTCAAGGTGGAGATACGCGGTCCCTGAATGTTGAATAGGATGCTACACCATTAAAATGTTACAAACCCTGTTTCCATATGAGTTGGGAAATTGTGTTAGATGTAAATATAAACGGAATACAATGATTTGCACATCCTTTTCAACCCATATTCAGTTGAATATGCCACAAACACAACATATTTGATGTTCAAACTGATCAACTTTTTTTTTGTGCAAATAATCATTAACTTTAGAATTTGATGCCAGCAAGACGTGACAAAGAAGTTGGGAAAGGTGGCAATAAATACTGATAAAGTTGAGGAATGCTCATCAAACACTTATTTGGAACATCCCACAGGTGAACAGGCAAATTGGGAGCAGGTGGGTGCCATGATTGGGTATAAAAGTAGATTCCATGAAATGCTCAGTCATTCACAAACAAGGATGGGGCGAGGGTCACCACTTTGTCAACAAATGCGTGAGCAAATTGTTGAACAGTTTAAGAAAAACCTTTCTCAACCAGCTATTGCAAGGAATTTAGGGATTTCACCATCTACGGTCCATAATATCATCAAAGGGTCCAGAGAATCTGGAGAAATCACTGCACGTAAGCAGCTAAGCCTGTGACCTTCGATCCCTCAGGCTGTACTGCATCAACAAGCGACATCAGTGTGTAAAGGATATCACCACATGGGCTCAGGAACACTTCAGAAACCCACTGTCAGTAACTACAGTTGGTCCTTACATCTGTAAGTGCAAGTTAAAACTCTCCTATGAAAGGCGAAAACCGTTTATCAACAACACCCAGAAACGCAGTCAGCTTCGCTGGGCCTGAGCTCATCTAAGATGGACTGATACAAAGTGGAAAAGTGTTCTGTGGTCTGACGAGTCCACATTTCCAATTGTTTTTGGAAACTGTGGACGTCGTGTCCTCCGGACCAAAGAGGAAAAGAACCATCCGGATTGTTATAGGCGCAAAGTGTAAAAGCCAGCATCTGTGATGGTATGGGGGTGTATTAGTGCCCAAGACATGGGTAACTTACACATCTGTGAAGGCGCCATTAATGCTGAAAGGTACATACAGGTTTTGGAGCAACATATGTTGCCATCCAAGCAACGTTACCATGGACGCCCCTGCTTATTTCAGCAAGACATTGCCAAGCCACGTGTTACATCAACGTGGCTTCATAGTTAAAGAGTGCGGGTACTAGACTGGCCTGCCTGTAGTCCAGACCTGTCTCCCATTGAAAATGTGTGGCGCATTATGAAGCCTAAAATACCACAACGGAGACCCCCGGACTGTTGAACAACTTAAGCTGTACATCAAGCAAGAATGGGAAAGAATTCCACCTGAGAAGCTTCAAAAATGTGTCTCCTCAGTTCCCAAACGTTTACTGAGTGTTGTTAAAAGGAAAGGCCATGTAACACAGTGGTGAACATGCCCTTTCCCAACTACTTTGGCACGTGTTGCAGCCATGTAATTCTAAGTTAATTATTATTTGCAAAAAAAAATTAAGTTTATGAGTTTGAACATCAAATATGTTGTCGTTGTAGTGCATTCTATTGAATATGGGTTGAAAAGGATTTGCAAATCATTGTATTCCGTTTATATTTACATCTAACACCATTTCCCAACTCATATGGAAACGGGGTTTGTAGAATATACTTAATTTCATGCACTTTTTTCATATTGGAGGAGCCCTTACTCAGTAAAGGTGGCAGGTGCACAACATGTAAACACTAATGCGGGGTTACTCACCTAGTCCGCTTGCTAAAACAGGGATTAGCACTTGTGGCACATGCGCTTGCCAGGCAAACGCACAGATAAATGTGCCTGATTATGCCTTAAACTAGCTTTACATGTATTAGAATATCAAATAATCTGCTGCAGGGAGTGGATTTATGCCTGTAAAGTGAGATTAGTTCAATTTCGAAAGGGTGTGTGGCCGCGTGATAGCTTGACGTTAACTCACGAGTACACTGATTCTGAGCAAAAAATTGCACGCGTTTGTGCACATCGCACACACGCTCTTTGTTAATGTCCGTAATTAAAGGCGCTGTGTTGTTGCCTGCTGGTTAAGCTTCAGCCCACAAGCACTGGTGGAGGCCAGATGGAGGGGCTGAGCCGGAAGGGCTCACTCAAAGCTCAGGTGGACTCTCCCTCACTTCCTTTCTCTTGCTACAAGGTCAGCATAACACATCAAAATGGCATATTTACTTTTGTTTTGCCTTGTTTTTATCTGCTTAAAGGCGGAATAGCTTGTACACAACAAAATTGTATGTTTCCTAAAGTCAAGCTTATGATATTGGCTCGGCATGCACACTGCCTTCAAATACTATAATAATAATGTTCCATAACAGATGCACTGTTTGCTGTGTGCAATTAAAGGATGTTGCATTGGCATAAATGAAACGAGAGGAAGAGGAGGTGGAGTGGGAAGAGGAAGAGGGGGATGGGGAGCATATAGGGTGTGATCAAAATGTGTTAAATGGCATAATGCATGATTATTTTTTGAAATCCACTTACCTCCCCACGAAGTTCTCCAGCACCGAGCTCTTCCCAGCACTCTGTCCGCCCACCACCGCAATCTGAGGCAGGTCAAGGTTGGCGTTCTGGCCGATGGCGGAAAAGGCATCCTGCATGCGGTTCACCAGGGGGATCAGATCCTCCATGCCCCGGTTCCCCATCTCGGCGAGTGTTTCGATGCGATGTCCGGTTTGTTTACTCTCTGAGCCTCCCTCGGTGTGCTCGGAATCACCTCAGCTCGTCGCCACCGCCGAGCACCGCAAGGGGGGAGGAGGATGAGGATGAGGATGAGGATGAGCTCCCCGGTGCAGGGAAACTGCTTGCAGTTTTACACTTTGGCCGCATGGTGGCTCACTGCTCCACTTATGTGACTAATCATTTCTAACGACGTATGCGCCACTCTCAAAATCGTTTAAATGCACCTAAAGCATGTATTTATGGGCATTAATATAATGAACTCGACATGGGCGTCACTAGCTTTTAAGGACAAGGGGGCTTAGCCCCCAGGAGATGCACAGGATGCGAGCGAACGTAGCGCACGAGCACAAAACTTCACAAACGGCTAACAGAGACTTAGAAATTAATCATTGTTATTATTATTATTTCAATCGGTTTATTTACAATCTGTGTTCAGTACAAACAACAAACATGGGTTTGCACAGTGACATTTTGTTTACAGCATCAACAAGAAACAATGACTTGCATGATCCTTCAAGATACACTGAAACACAATGAAAGTCATGGCATTAGCCTCTACCTGTATGTTATTCATTCACAACATAGAGGCTAGTGCCACAACTTTAGCTCACAATACTATAATTGTTTGTTCCCAAATATTTTGAAGTTGCACAGATTACATTTTGGACACATATGTGACTAAAATGGTTGTAAATTCAAGCCCTGGAAATATTACTTAATTACTTGAATTAAAGTAATATCTGGATCGGGATAGTTTGGCTTGTATATAATATATTATATATATATATATATATATATATATATATATATATATATATATATATATATATATATATATATATATATATATATATATATATATATATATATATATATATATATATATATACACTACCGTTCAAAAGTTTGGGGTCACCCAAACAATTTTGTGGCATAGCCTTCATTTCTAAGAACAAGAATAGACTGTCGCGTTTCAGATGAAAGTTCTCTTTTTCTGGCCATTTTGAGCGTTTAATTGACCCCACAAATGTGATGCTCCAGAAACTCAATCTGCTCCAAGGAAGGTCAGTTTTGTAGCTTCTGTAACGAGCTAAACTGTTTTCAGATGTGTGAACATGATTGCACAAGGGTTTTCTAATCATCAATTAGCCTTCTGAGCCAATGAGCAAACACATTATACCATTAGAACACTGGAGAGATGGTTGCTGGAAATGGGCCTCTATACACCTATGTAGATATTGCACCAAAAAACAGACATTTGCAGCTAGAATAGTCATTTATCCCATTAGCAATGTATAGAATGTATTTCTTTAAAGTTAAGACTAGTTTAAAGTTATCTTCATTGAAAAGGACAGTGCTTTTCCTTCAAAAATAAGGACATTTCAATGTGACCCCAAACTTTTGAACGGTAGTGTATATATTATGGCAAGCCGTTAAGGAAATTAAATATATATGGAAGTCTGAATAGAAATGGGAAACCTTTATATATACTGTAAATAAGAAAGACTTAGAGTCCGTCTGCTGATCTGAAAAAGAGCCAAAGCTGTCAAAGAGCTGAGGGACCATCTTCAAAGTGCAATGCTGAAACAAATAATGCAAACAATAAAATGTAATTTCCAGGGTTTGAGATTAACGTAGTCCCGTTTTCCCGGGGACGGTAAAAAAAAATGCACGGGAAGAAATGAAATGCTCCCCGGGATGATGGCTTTTAACCATTTTTTTTCTTTTTATATATTTATTCATTTTACATTTTATATTAAATGTCTTGGTTTTTCCTCCCTCTGAAAATCATATGAAATGTTTAACAAGCCATCCTATAATATTACAACAGCTATTAATGTAACAATACAATAAAACAAATATATTTAATGATGTTTTTTTTTCATTATTTTAACAATAGGCTAATGCATATTACTTTATATAGATTCTACAAGAAACACAAAACTTAAAAACTAAATTATTTACAAATGCAGACACAAGGTTCTTGTTCTGCAGTGCTGTGTGCTAATGTGCTTCGTACACCTGCAGGACCGCAAGCAAGGTCGCAGAGAAAATGCGGACTGGATTTTGAGTGATGTGGGTATTTTCTATATGAACAAGTCCAAGGACCACAAGCAAGGTCACAGAGAAAATGCGGACTGGATTTTGAGTGATGTGGGCATTTTCTATATGAACAAGTCCAAGGACCGCAAGCAAGGTCGCAGATAAAATGCGGACTGGATTTTGTGTGATGTGGGCATTTTCTATATGAACAAGTGGAATGGATTGGATAGCGACACACTAAAGGGGCTCTCTACCTTACACTGTGAAGTGAGGGGAAACTGAGTGAATAATGACAGGTTATATGATTATTTATTTAAACTCATGTCCGGGCCACTTTATAATGAATATGTCAGCATGTATTTGTAAAAAAAAAAAAAAAATTGGATTTTTTTTTTTTTTAACACCAAATTATTTAGATTAAAGATTAAAGTACCAATGATTGTCACACACACACTAGATGTGGTGAAATTTGTCCTCTGCATTTGTCCCATCCCCTTGGGGAGCAGTGGGCAGCAGCGGCGCCGCGCCCGGGAATCATTTTGGTGATTTAACCCCCAACTCCAACCCTTTGTTGCTGAGTGCCAAGCAGGGAGGTTATGGGTCCCATTTTTATATTTAGGGGGGCTTAAGAACATTTTAGGGGGGCTTGAGCCCCCCTAAAATAGGCCTAACAACGCCAATGGAACTAGATAAGGCAATACCTGAAGGAATTGCGTGGGAATGCTCCAATGCTGAAGTTAAACTAAGATGCTGACAGAATGTAGTATGAATGTAAGAATAGTTTGAATGTTGGAATGGTTTGAATGTTGCAGAGTTTGAAATTCCAGGAAAACCGGAATTTTGTTTGGAACTTGGAAAGTGTGGAATTAAATGATGGAATGGATTAAGTAATGAAGTTAAACATTGTACTGATATGATCCAGTTTAAGAGGTTGTTCAAATTAATAGTGCTTACATAGTACAAAGAAGCAGAATTTTGAGAATTACTTTCAACCTTATTGAAAATAAGATATTCTTCATCTCAGTATGTTAATAATGACTGAATTAATTAATTACATATTACAAAACTGTTGTATATACTAATTCACTGATGTCATTCTATTATAAAATGGTCAGTAAATTATGTATATATTTGTAAACGCTCTGAAAGAGGTAGGAATAAATAAGCTTTGCTTCTTCCTACTCCTTTTCGGACATGATGTAAAGTGAATGATATGAAATTGTGTGATGTATGCTGTAAGTGTGTTCATGTTCGAAATAAACTAAAGAAAGAAAGAAAGTGTTCAGTTTGAATGTCCAGGATGAGTGGAATGTGTTAACGTTGGAATGGTTTGAATAGGCTGAAAAATGTGGGAATTGTGCAACTTGGAAAAAATGTCCCATTCATTTCAATGGGAACTTTCTGGAAATTTGGGAATTTTAGGGAAAAACTGAATTTTTTTGGAAAATGAGTAGGAGCATGAATGTCCTAAATGAGCTGAATTGGTTGGTGTTGGAATTTTTTTAATCGAGCAAGTGATGTTGAAGTAGTAAATGTTATTAGGGGATTTAGGGAAAAGCGGAAATTTTTGGAAAAATTAACTTGAATTGTCTGAATGAGTTGAAATGGTTGGTGTTGAAATTTTTCAAATCGGTCGAGAAATGTTGAAGTAGGAACATGTTGAATTGAGAAATGGTATTACGGAATTCATGGAATTTCGGGAAATCCGGGAATTCTTCCAGTTCAAAAAACAACTTAATGTTTTGACGGTGAAACGGTTGAAGTGGGTTGAAAAATGTGGGCTTTGGAAAAGCAGGAATTCGGGAAAATCCTGGAATTTTTGGGGACTTGGAAAAAGGTTAGTTTGAATCTCCAGGATGGTGAAATGTGTTGTAGGTGGAATGGCTTGAATAGGTTGAAAAATGTGGAAATGGTGAACGTTTGAAAAAGGGCCAATTCATTTTGAATGGGAAAAATGTCCCGGAAAACCTGGAATTCTGGGAAAATCAGGGAATTTTTGGAATTTGACAAGGGAAAGCCTGCGATTCCCGAATAGGCTGAACAGTTTAAAGTTGGAACGGTTTGGATCGGTTGAAAAATGTGGAAGGTAGAACGCGCCAAAATCTGGAGAACAATAATAATAAGTTAAATAATAAATAGATGCATTTTGGTGTAGAAAACCAAATTTTTTAATATTACTGATGGAACCCACAGTGAGCAATGGGTGCACTATCGATCTGTCCATGGTGCTGAATCGACAAAAACCATGGACAGGAAAAGTATTAGTGACATTTTAATAACACACACATTAGCAATGGGCTCAGGGAATTTTTTTTCCCCTCCCACAAAACAGCTTTACATATTTTGTAATCGTGTAACAAAAGTGCGCAGAAGGTGGAGCTTGGTGTATAATGGCTGCAACTGCAGTTCTACATGCGACCACTAGAGGTCAGCAAAATCCACCCACCCCTGAGCTAAGAGGCTAGTGTGGCTTTCTGTGAGAGTTGAGCCGCGCTGAGGGAAATTTGTTCATTTTTAATGATTTTGGGAAGGATAATAGCCAACCACCATCGCATTTTCTCTACATTTGGGAAGTAAGTGACAATAAAAACATCTCAAAGAGGTCCGGTGTAAACGCTTGGAGCTATTTAAGCTAAGATACTGCGTTTGGCCATTGAGCGCAGGCTCATGTAGCTTTGTTTATGTGTGTCATGGCGTTGGTTTTCTCATTTGTTTCGAAGCGTATTGCTGTTTCTTTTTAGTTTTTTAGGGGATGGCGATACTCTCCTGCTCGGAGTAAACAATTCGTTCTGTCGGATAAAGGAGCAAATAATATTAAGCAATAATAACTTGACGTTTAGTGCTTGCGCGCATGCTAACGCTAGCTAGCTGTCATTGCGACCTGTTGTGTCCCAAAGCGGTCATTGGAAATTAGCATTAGCATTAGCTTCTTTCCCTTCCAGGTGCCTCCACGGTCCGTCAGACGCAACCTCTTGGGAGAAAGAGTGGGGACTTAAACTTCGTAATGTTTAACCCACACATGCACCACCACCACCATCACCACCAGCAGCAGCAGCAGCAACAACAGTTCCACCAACACCTGCGGCAACTACAGCAACTTTTCCAGCATCAGCAGCCTCCCCCTCCGCCGCCTCCACCACCGCCACCACCTCCGACACAGCCGGCCCCAGCCCATCATGTCGGCCATCACCACCACCAGACTCAACGGTGAGGATAATAATGCGACCCCGTGGCTTTGCTGAGGCCTCCGGTGGAAGTCATCGGTTTCGTTTTATTTTAACATCTCTTACTTTCAACATGTCTTACATTGTAAGATAATATTGTGTAATTTATTATTTATATTATGTATTCAGATGGTTTGTTTGTGTATTTATTAGAGATGTCCAATAATGGCTTTTTTGCCGATATCCGATATTGTCCAACTCTTAATTACCGATTCCGATATCAACCGATACCGATATATGCAGTCGTGGGATTAACACATTATTATGCCTAATTTTGTTGTGATGCCCCACTGGATGCATTAAACCAGGGGTCACCAACGCGGTGCCCGCGGGCACCAGGTCGCCCGTAAGGACCAGATGAGTCGCCCGCGGGCCTGTTCTAAAAAAAAAAAAAAATTTTTTTTTTTTTAAATTTTTAAAAAAAAATTAAATCTACATAGAAAAAACACAAGATACAATTTCAATCAGTGCATCAACCCAAACAACCTCCCCCATGCACACTCATCCACACCCACTCACACAAAAGGGGTTATTTCTTTCTGCTACTAATATTCTGGTTCCCACAACATAGACAACACATCTGCAAGGGACACAGTCCCTGAAGCACACATGATTGTATAGGCTGCTGGTCCACTAACATTTTCATTAATTACTATTTTTTATGTAATTATTTTTATATTGTTTTACTTTCTTTTTTATCCAAGAAAATGTTTTTTATTTATTTATCTTATTTTATTTATTTTTTTAAAAAAGGGCCTTATCTTCAACAGACCAGGTTGTCAATGAAATTAGATTTGTTTAAAGGGTTTTTTAAACCAGGCCGAGTCCAGATAATGTCCAAGTCGGACTCAGCAACACACACCTTCATTCATGTACACAGAAAAAAATTAGGGAACACAACAGATTGCATATAATTTATAAACAAAATTAAATTTTCAAAATAAGCATTTATGTACAGTCCAGATTATGTCCAGGTCACTCAAATTAGGGAACACAACAACAGATATCATATAATCTATAAACATAATTATACTTTCAAAATAAGCCTTTGAGGACTTCTCATCTTTTTTTTAATGTTTTTTGGCATCATTATCGTTTTCAACCATGTAACTTTCTAAAGTTAGAAAATACTGAATAAATGTTTTAAAGAAAGTAATACTAAGTGAATATCTGTTTTTGGCCTTAAAAACAAACATTTTACCGAGTACTATAATTAAATTGACTAAATCATGATTGTCAATGAACTCTCCTAAAATAACAGAAACCACATTAAGCTTCATAAACAAACCAATCCTTAAACACATTTTTTCAACTTCCAGCCAAAACAAAGACACATAATGACAATACCAAAACAAATGCAGGGTGGATTCAGGCTCCTGACAACAAAATTGGCAATCATCTGACTCTGTCATATTCCATAATTTTAACATTTTCCCTGTGGGTAAGAAGTTATAAATAATTTTAATTTGAAAATAACGATTTTGCACATCGATAGTGGTTTTATAGATTAGTTTGAATATGGCATCCCATGGCAACGGGCAGTCAAAAAAGTCCTCCCATTTTCCATTTGTGTTGTATGAGGCAGCCTTCAAAGATTTCTTTATTAAATAAAAATTATATATTTTTCTATTTATTTTAGTTCCTTTTTGCCAACTAGAATTTCTTATTAGAGGTTTACAAACTAATAATTTAGTAGTTCCATAATTAATTATTTGTTTCCATCTTTTCCCAATTACTCCAGTTAGTTGATAAAATGAAAAGCTTGAGCAAGCATCACCATACATAGCTCTAAATTCATCATACTTCATAATTTTACCATTCTCATTGATAATATCATTGACAAAAATGATTCCTCTTTCAAACATTTTTTTCCAAAAGAAAGGCTTTCCATCTATTACAATATTAGAGTTCATCCATATTAACTGCTGCAAAATATTGTCTCTTTTTTCTGGCACATAAAATTGAAAACACCACTATGAGTGGATTGTTTCCTTTATGTTTCCCAGCAGACTCTCTGGGAGGGGATCACTTGTAAAAAAAGGATACAATTTCTTTTGATACAGTACATGTTTTTTGTCCAACAGGACATTTGTGTACCACTCAATGTTTAAATACATCTTTGGAACAATTGATGCTTTTAAAGACAGACACATAGCTTCAAGGTTGAGAAGTTTCAGGCCCCCATATTCATACTCTTTGTACAAAACCTTTCTTTTAATCTTTTCTGGTTTGCCGTTCCAGACAAAATCGAAGACCCTCCGCTCATAAATCTTAAAAAAGTTTTGTGATGGAGCTGGTAATGACAAAAACAAATAAATAAATTGAGGAATAATTAACGAGTTGGCAATAGACATTTTACCATACAAGGTTAGGGATTTCCCTTTCCATAATTGCATAATTTTGTCCAGCTTTCTTAGTCGATTATCATAATTTACTGAGCCTAGATCTTCCAGATTTTCTGGGACAACAACACCAAGTATGTTAACTGGTCCATCTGTCCACAAAACAGGCACTTTGCATTCCATTCGAAAGGACGTTCCCTTTAGATTTCCGATCCTTAACATTTCACATTTATCATAATTAATCTTAAGGCCAGATTGCTGTGAAAATATGTCCAAAAGATTAAGAAGGTTCCGCAAACAATGAGAAATCTTATCTTTGTGAATCAGCCTTTTCTGACATGAACTTCATCAAGAACAAACACAGAACACGCCTCACTGATGCACATCTGCAAGACTCACTCAGAGTTGCAGTGTCAAGTTACACACCAGAGTACAACACACTAGTTAACAGCATGCAATGCCAGGCTTCCCACTAACTGACAAAGAAACAGATAACAGATTTAGTGTCCAGTTCAAAGTGTGACATAATTTAAAAATTTGAGAGTTTACTTTTGTATTTTACATGAGTTATTTGTACAAACATGGTGCAAAGTAATTCATGATTTGTTAAAAAATATTAGTGGCTAGCTAGTTAAAATGGGATATTGTGATTTCACAAGACTGTCTTAGAAGTGATCATTTGAAAATGTTCAATTTGAAAAATGTGCACTTAGAGAAAATATAAAAATAAAGTGTTGCATATTGATATTTATCTGTTTCTATATATATTCATTGTGAGAAATCATTAAGATGATCAGTGTTTCCACAAAGATAAATATCATTAATTATTAATAATAACAGAGTTAAAGGTAAATTGAGCAAATTGGCTATTTCTGGCAATTTATTTAAGTGTGTATCTAACTGGTAGCCCTTCGCATTAATCAGTACCCAAGAAGTAGCCCTTGGTTTCAAAAAGGTTGGTGACCCCCTGCATTAAACAGCACCCCCCGCGACCCCAAAAGGGATAAGCGGTAGAAAATGGATGGATGGAAGGTGTTTGTCATTCTTGTTTGGTGTGGGTTCACAGTGTGGCGCATATTTGTAACAGTGTTAAAGTTGCTTATACGGCCACCCTCAGTGTGACCTGTATGGCTGTTGACCAAGTATGCGTGGCATTCACTTGTGTTTGTGAAAAGCCGTAGATATTATGTGATTGGGCCGGCACGCAAAGGCAGTGCCTTTAAGGTTTATTGGCGCTCTGTACTTCTCCCTACGTCCGTGTACACAGCGGCGTTTTAAAAAGTCATAAATTGTACTTTTTTAAACCGAAACCGATATTTTCCGATTGTACATTTTAAAGCATTTATCGGCAGTCCGATATTATCGAACACCTCTAGTTTAAACCATTTGCTCTTTCTCGCAGTGACATTGAATGTTATTGTGCAAGTACCATTACTCTTATATTGGCATCTTACTGGAAAAAAACTGCTCATAATAGTGATACAGATCAATTCTGACCAGTGTTGTAAGATGACCTGAAATACACCAAAATATGATGATGTTAAATTTGTAATTTTACAAAACAAATTAAACAAAAATGTTATAAGAATAAAGAACATTACAAAAAAAATTCCCAAATAATAAGACAAAGTCTACAGGGCCTGTAAAAGTGATAAAGATGTTCAAGTAAAAATATTACAAACCAGTGGTAAACTGCATAACAGAATAAATATTATGATAAGGTTTTAATTAAAAATATAAAGTTAACATTTTATGATAAATGGGTTATACTTGTATAGCGCTTTTCTACCTTTAAGGTACTCAAAGTGCTTTGACATTATTTCCACAATCACCCATTCACACACTTTCACACACTGATGGCGGGAGCTGCTGTGCAAGGCGCTAACCAGGACCCATCAGGAGCAAGGGTGAAGTGTCTTGCTCAAGGACACAATGGACGTGACTAGGATGGTAGAAGGTGTGGATTGAACCAGGAACCCTCAGGTTGCTGGCACGGCCACTCCCAACAGCGCAACGCCGTCCCCATTATGAGAATAATCCATACATCCATTTTCTTCCGCTTCTCCAAATACATATTACCAAAAATAAAGAAAAAATTATACTCATGTACAAACACAGATTAATCACGTGGATGGGTACCTAGAATAGAATGCCTTTTATTGTCACTATACACAGGTACAATGAGATTAAAAGCTACTCCATTATCAGTGGGACAGTCTACAAATATGCAAAACAAAGAAAGGAAAGAAAAGAAAAATAGTGCAAAAGGAGGTAAGGTACACAGTCCAGTCCTGAGAACGAATGTTCTGAATGTGTTCTTTAAACATTATACTGTATACATATATACAGAAGCATTCAGACTGGGTGGAATGTAGAAATCCTACCCACGCCACCTGTGGGTACAATTATGGGCAAAAATAAGTGAGGAGACTCCAACTGGTGGCAAATTTCGCTTGACTTTGACAAGAATTTAGATAAAACCAAGGTTATTTTGCATATGTTGCAGCAATGAATTATCTTATTGAAGTACAACAACTTTTAAAATACCATGTGAAAGCTAAACATGTTTTTGAGGCAGCCGCTGGCATTAACGCTACTGGAACATCGACAGTGGACGACCTGCATCATTGTTGTCAACAAAAGTACCACAGATAAATTAAACAATGCTTTTGTAGAAACTACGAGTAATCCAAATTCAAAAGTGTGATTATTCTGATTTTAAAAAATATAATTTGCCCCCACTAATAAGAATACAAAATATTGTGATGACAAAGTTCTAATTTTGCAAGAATAAAGTCTCACTGGTATGAGAAAAAATAATAGCGTTCCAACTTTTCAATGTGCCTTTAATCTGCTCCTTTTTAGATTTGACAAAATTATTTTCCCAATCAACTAGAGTATTCCAACAAGGTTATTTGTAGGGATGTCCGATAATATCGGCCTACCGATATTATCGGCCAATAAATGCTTTAAAATGTAATATCGGAAATTATTGGTATCGGTTTCTAAAAGTAAAATGTATGACGTTTTAAAAACGCTGCTGTGTACACGGATGTAGGGAGAGGTACAGAGTGCCAATAAACCTTAAAGGCATTTCCTTTGCGTGCGTGCCGTCCGAGTCACATAATATCTACCGGCTGTTCTCATCACAAATTAATGCAAGGCATACTTGTTCAACAGCCATACAGGTCACACTGAGGGTGACCGTATAAACAAGTTTAACACTGTTACAAATATGCGCCACACTGTGAACCCACACCAAACAAGAATGACAAACACATTTCGGGAGAACATCCGCACCGTAACACAAAATAAACACAACAGGACAAATACCCAGAATCCCTTGCAGTACTAACTCTTCCGGGACTTCTAAGATAAACCCCCCCCGTTATCCCCTACCCCCACCCACCCCAACCCCGCCCACCTCAACCTCCTCATAGTCTCTCTCAGGGAGAGCATGTCCGAAATTCCAAGCTGCTGTTTGGATAGATAAATAGATAGTACTTTATTGATTCCTTCAGGAGAGTTCTCTCAGGAAAATTAAAATTCCAGCAGCAGTGTACAGAATTGAGATCGAATTTAAAAAGTAAATAATGGGGGTATAAATGGAAACTGAATAGAAAAATATTACAATAACAATAAAAATAAAAAGCAACAATGAGAATAAAAATATAACAGTAAAATAAGAATATAACAAGAGAAACAGGCAGTAGTGACCATGTTATGAAAAAGTATTGCACTGTTTATGTTTTGAGGCATGTTAAAAAAAATAATGCACTTTGTGACTTCGATAATAAATATAGCAGTGCCATGTTGGCATTTTTTTCCGTAACTTGAGTTGATTTATTTTGGAAAACTTTGTTACATTGTTTAATGCATCCAGCGGGGCATCACAACAAAATTAGGCATAATAATGTTTCAATGCCACGACTGTATATATCGGTATCGGTTGATATCGGTAATTAAGAGTTGGACAATATCGGATATCGGTAAAAAAGCCATTATCGGACATCTCTAGTTATTTGTAAATATGCTCAAACTAGAGTAACTTTCGTCTTGTTGCTTTCAGGGGCCTCCCTGGGCCTCCGCAGTCAGGCCCCCCTCCCAGGATGGTCAACCTGTGCCAGGCGACCCAGACTACCCTCATCGGCCCCAATCCCATGATGCAGGGTGCCTTAATGATGCAACAGATGCAGAGTAACAAAACAGGAATATCTTTTTAAACCTCCATTTGATACTCCATTACCTCAATGCTGGGTCTCTTTCTTTAGGTAACATGCGGGGCTTTGGGATGGTTGGACAGCAGTTTCGTCAGTTCTATGCTGCGGCGAACAGGTCGTCCCTTCTGGGTCCGGTTCCGATGGGCATGGCCATGAAGTCCCCCATCAGGGGTTACCCTTCTGCTCGGCCTTACCACTCTCACCCTCGCTACTACAATAACTCTACCAGCACACCGGCCACCAGCGCAGCATCCACCTCCTCTTCTACCACCACCAGCACGGTATCAAGGACAATTGTCAAGTATTTTTGCTGCATGTGCTAGTGTTCATTAGTGTGAGCATCGGTTTCTTCGTGTGTGTGTGTGTGTGTAGGAGGCTGTTGCTCGCCAGCAGGACAGGAAGAGGGACAGCGTGGAGATGGCAGGCAACAGTGCGGGTGACTGTCCAGCAGCGAGCAAGGCTGATGAGACGAAAATGGGTAAGGATGTAATTTTCGAGAAATTGGAAGGAAGTTGTGGAAATGTCAATACATATCAGAACCTTTAAAAATGGTCCTTTGCCAATAACCCACAGGTGGTGCTGAGGGATCGGTGGAAGGCTCCGCACAGAACTGTGAGCAACAGCTTGAGGAGCCTGCAGTGAAGATGCAGATCATGGAGATGGAAGGGTGTGGCAATCTTTTATTGCAGTATTGTACAATTCTGAACCAAAGTTTGCTTCAAATAACAGATTTTTTTCTTTCTCCTCATTTGTGTGCTCTTTCAGGTCAGAGGAGCCTCAAGAGCAGCATGTCGGCACCACCAGTGCAGATGGAGACGTTCTCTCTTTAGAGTACAACACAGAAAGCAACCAGCCAGAAGGTGAGACATATTACTGGACTGAAATGACAGTTTAAAGCTGAATTTATACTTGGATCGAGTTTCTGAAGCTGACCTTTTTGGTCCTAGACTGCATCCTTCTAGATGAGGGAGGCCATGCTGATGCTGATGAGGGGCTGCAAGAGAGCCATGCCGCTGAGGTCAGTGTGGACAATTTTATTCAGTGGAACTTTCAGAGTCACAACACCATAAAAGAGTTTTTAACTTTAAGGGGACTTATGGTGATTTTAATTTACATTTAAAACACTTCCTTGTGGTCTAGATAATAAGTATTGGATATGCTTTGAAGTAAATTTTGCTCCACAGTCAAGCTTAACCCATTTTTTTGAGTCTGTATGCAAGCTGTCAATGTCTGGAGGAGTTCTCAGACTGCGATTTAAATCATCCACGCCCCACCGTCCTTAAAAATATCATGATTTATGTTTTGAAAACGAATGCTGCAGGAACGTAACAATATAAAAAAATTATATCACAGTTAGCATGACCAAAATTATCATGGTTATCATGTTATATTGTTGAACGTGCTCAAAAAGTACTTAAAAAAAGGTGTGGTTTTTTTTAAATAACTTAAACAAATAGACACATGATTAGAAAAGCTGCTATTGTGCATGTTTTGTGTTTCTAATGATTTACTGATAGTGTTTTAGTCTTGTTTAAAGGCTAAACTGTTTTGTGTTAATAATTGGTTTGTACTGTAGCACTTTAAGATGAAAAGTGTGAAAAAAATAAAATCTGTTATTTCTTATTTCTGGCTGGCATTGTGCAGTCCTACTTTGTTCAGCTGTCCTTGAACACACCGTAAAAACACCTCTGTCTAGAACGATCACTCTATACTAGGAGAGGACAGCTTGTAGTTTAAATCCATACAATTGAGTAGCTTTGTTGCTGAGACAGCAATGTATTTGTATAAGTTTAGATTGGTGTAGATGTTTCCTAATATTGAAAGATGTTGATGTCTTTTGTTTTCATGTTAGCGTTTAAGCTAGTGAGCTGGCGCCAGTCACTCCGTGAGTTTATTGAGGTGCAGTTAACAATCCCGATTTTCAATCATTTTAATTTAAAATGTTGTTACTAACGATTGTGAGTTTGTTCGGGGGTTTTTTCAACTGAAGAAAGTTTATTTGCAGTTATTATTCTTAGAATTTTTTTTACACATTTTGTTTATTGGATTTTTGACACATACAGTCCAGGGGCCGTACTTATCAAGCTTCTTAGAATTACTCCTAAGAAGTCTGCTAAGAGTTGACTTAAGAGTAAATAAATTCTTCGCTGAAAGCTGCACTTAAAAGTTAGTTATCAAGCGTCTTACTCACACTTTCAGCGAAGTGTAGGACTGAATCTTAAGTGTCACACTCAGAGCTGAATTACGACATTACTATGTGCCGTAAACGGAATTTTAGGTGACGTAATTTCTGTGTCCATAGAAATGACCAATCACGGAAGGGAATCCGTTGTCTAAGAATAAAGAAATATCTTGGAAATATTTAAGTGGACAATGGGAGTGTATATTTTGACAATAAACTACAAAATAATACAAAACAAACTAGTCCCCGCCGGCACTCACGCTACCGCTCCCTCTCTTCTATCGCCCACACACTCACTGACGTCACTCACCTCACGGCCACACACATACGCTACTGTCATAACATTTTCTTTCCAATTCATTAATTAGGCAACTCATTTGAAACTGGTGTGGGTGGCTCTATATATACTAGCCCACTGCAGACACATGCAGAAATCAACAAGGAATCGAAAAGTATTAAATCTGTGACAAAAATAATATCAGCTCTGTCTAAACGATACCGTTTGATCAGCTGCTCGTCATCAAAAAAAACAAAACATTGTTCCGTTCCCTGAACGTTCGCGCACGTCTCTCTCGTCTCAGTGCCATCCCCTGCTGGCAACTCCTAACCACTTAAGACACCTCTGAATGTCTCTTAAATATCGTGGAGAGTAGGAGTGATTCTTAGACTTAAGAACGTTGATAAAAAGCTTTTATTCTTAAGTTTGAGAGTAGGACTAAATTTCGCAAATTCTCAGGACTTAAGTGTAAAATGGCACTCTAAGAAGCTTGATAAGTACGGCCCCTGAAATACAATTAAACACATGTCAAATGTTCTTTTTTTTCCTACCCCAAACATGTAATCCACAAAAATTATGCATAAAATGAAAATGTTTAAAAATAAATAAAAAAACATGCATCAGTCAAATAAGTACAGGCAAATATTGACAAGAAGTCACAGACAACTGCATTCCTGAATGTTGCCAACATGGTGCAGCAATACACAAAAGGCAGATCAATTATCTACCTTTCCATTACTTATCAATCGGAATAGAATTTGAGATCGGTCTCTCTTACTTATTTTAGGAAACCACCCCATACTTCCTGAAACTTCACAGAACAATTGTTCCACGTCAGCTTAATTGTATAATTAAAGGAAATAAAGAATATCTCTAATGCAGCGGGTGTGGCAGAGAGGTGCGGTTGCCTTCCAATTTTACGCAATGAGTCTTCTTGCCAACAAAGTAGTAAATGCTAACACGTTCTTTTTGGATTTGCTAAGACAAGATGACAGAGGGACTACTCCAAATAGTCCGCTTAGAGGATTCGGTTCGATCTTTTCGCCAATTACCAAAGATAAAGTATTAAACATTTCAGTCTAATAACTGCACAGGGATGGGCAAAGCCAAAACATACTGTATGTATTAAGTTAGCTGGAGACTGTTGACACTGATCACATATACCGATATTCCGTCATACATCTTAGCCAACCTGACCTAGGTATAACAGGTACGATGTATTAGCTTAAGGCTGTGTCTAGCACAATTAGAAGACTTATGAACTCTGCTTAACATCTCTGTCGAGCTCTCCTCATATATATATAGTCACTCCTAAGTCATCCTCCCAAAGTGACTTACGGTACTTGAATTCATGGCATGAATGAAAACTTTATTTTAAAATATGTGTAATTGATATTTTTAAAGTCGGGTCAGTCGGTAAGTTTGGAAACCTGGGAAAAGTATTGCGAAAAAAACTGTGAACCTGTAGATATCTAAAAAAGTGTTGATTAGGGAGTGATCAGTAATCACAAAGTTGCTGGAAAGAGGTACAAATGTGGTCAATGTATAAATCTTTCATGGGGTTGATCCCCAGACTTGACCATCTTAAAAAGGCACTATCGACAAGAGAGGGAGGGAAAGCATGGTTAACAGTGATGGGTACAAGACTAGAAATAGTCTGTAAGCCTAAATAGCGCTTTAATTGAACCCAAATGGGAGTTTAACCACTATCATTGTTACAGTTTATCGTTACATCCCTAGAACACTGGTAAACATATATTTTGAAGACGAACATCACCGCTATTTTTTTTTCCGGTCACAATTGAAAGTAAACTTCAAAAACAATATGTAGATCCGGTCACAGCATTAGACCTGCCCACTCAGATCGATGCAGCCCCGCATAAAAAAAGAAACCAGTATTTATTGTCACTGCATGTCGCACGTCTGTGTTATTTTGCACAGGTCAAGATTATATGAAAATAATACTTATAGCTTCTGTTGTGGTCACTCAAACCAAGTAGTAATGTCACACTTAGGGATGTATATCGTTAGGATTTTAACAATACCTATATCGATATTCCTTATCGATACCGGTATTCATCGGTACTCTTATCGATACTATTTGAAAATGGTGTAAATAAACATTGGAAAAAATACATTTTTATTAGCAAAAGATGTTGGAGACCACCAACATGTTGTAACACCTCACAGTATTGAAGTCCTTTATCAACACCTGCTTTTGGAGTCGTAAACAAAGTCAACTATGTTTGCAGTGCAAGGTGTAACGCAGTTTTTATGTCATCATCTTGAAAAAGATCACACAATTTCATCACGGTGTTTCTATTATTTACAATTACACTCAACTGTAAATATTATTTATGTATGACATTCATGTGCAGAGCTTTTACATTATATATTGTATCAAATACTTAATATAAATCAATACAATCAATGAACATGTTAAGTGGGTGTGCATTTTGTAACAATAGGAATTGTATGATGTGTTAATGTCGCACACAGACATATTTAAGGGACGGACCGGAGGCCATATTGATTGTTGACAGCTACAGATGTCTGTGTAGTGTGTACTATATACATAAAAAGACTCAATGAGCAAGGGTAATGCGTGAATGTCAAGTTTGTAGAGTCCAGATACAGAACGAACTGAAACACATTTAATTGAGCAAGGTGTGTTTTGATAGATTGACGTCAGACAGTGACTAGAGACCTGTCTGCGAATGCTATTTTGCGACAAAGCGACTTTATGAATTATTATATCACTTCAAATTTCAATTAATAATGGCATGTTGATTATTGGATCGCAAAGATGACAGTTGTGAAGCGCAGTAGCGGCGGTCGTGAGTAAAGTGCATTGACTTCAAACTGACACTATCTCTTATTAGTGTGTGTGACTTTCAGGGACTTTTGAGAAGGAACTATTGTTGTGTTATAAACTTGTATGGTGTTGTTTCTTTATTTGTAATTTTTCAAGCTGATTAACAATGCGTAGCAGTGGCAGCTAATGTGAATGTGACAGCGTGTCATAATTACGACGGTCAGCTGGATAAAAAAACAATAGCCGTATTATTTGTCCAGAATCTTAACGGTCCTCCTGGAACGACCCAATTAGGAAGCGGTACCAAAAAATATAGGTACTTTGTATACATCCCTACTCGCAATGGTGCCTCTTTTTCTGTTGGAGTTCAGCGGCTAAACCAATTTTGAGTATCCAACATTAATAAGTAAAACAAAAAGGGCAAATCATTATACTGCAGGCCCCCCTTAAATATGCTTGTTGTTATCCATGTACAGTATGTCATTTAACTGTCAATGTGTTCTGCAATGTAGGAGGAGTACAGCTGTTCCAGTATGCAGGAGGACTTTGTGGCGTCATCAGACAAGCAGGAAGTGGAGGCGAGCGTTGCAGATGGCACCAAGTTCTACTGCTACCTCTGCACCATCACCTGCCACAGTCAGGAGGTAGGCCAAATAAGGACACATTTCACATAATCATTTAGCAATTTGCATTCACCTGTTTCTTTTTGAAAAAAAAAAAAGAACTTCCGCAGTCATATGAACAGCGTTTCGCACCAGCAGAGGATGATGGAGATTCAGCACATGAGCAACGCCTGCCTGGTCTCCCTGCTGCCACGACTGCACGAGTCGCTACAAGGGGCCAGCAAAGACTTGTCTGTCTTTAAACATTTCATCAAGGTGGAACAAGAAAACAATGCATTCCTAACTATTAGTGTGTGTGTTTTGTTTTTGCTCTGAAGTGAGAAAAAAGCCGACACGCAGCGTTGGTGTACCACCTGTCACGCCCACTACTCCACCACCATCACTGACCATCGACGCACAGAGGAGCACAAAGTAACTTTGGCTATTTGTCATACATTTTACATCCTGTTTAACCCAAACAAAAACATAGAAGTAGAACACAAGAAGTGCTTGAAGGCCTACTGAAACCCACTACTACCGACCACGCAGTCTGATAGTTTATATATTAATGATGAAATCTTAACATTGCAACACATGCCAATACGGCCGGGTTAACTTATAAAGTGCAATTTTAAACTTCCCAGGAAACTTCCGCTTGAAAACGTCGCGGTATGATGACGTATGCGTGTGACGTCACGAGGTCAAGGGAAGTGTTTGGACCCAATTCAAATACCTCTGTTTTCTTCGACAAAATTCCACAGTATTCTGGACATCTGTGTTGGTGAATCTTTTGCAATTTGTTTAATGGACAATGGAGACTGCAAATAAGAAAGTTGTAGGTGCGATCGGTGGAGCGGCGGACTACAGCAACACCAACACCAGGAGGTTGTGTTGTGTTTTGAGCAGGATAGCAGACGCACTACAGTGAGTAAGCCCGCCGCCGCATCTAAGTTAGCTTCTGTTTTTTTAACTTCGCCAAGCTGAATATTATTAATCGTGTATTTACATGTTCATGGTTTAATAGTATTTTTGATCTTCTGTCTATCCATCCAGTCAGGGTTTTTTTTAATTTAGTTTCTATCTGCATTTGAGACTGATGCTATCACGTTAGATACGTAGCTAGGTTAGCTTCTATTTTTTTAGCTTCGAAAAGCTGAATATTATTAATCGTGTATTTACATGTTCATGGTTTAATAGTATTTTTGATCTTCTGTCTATCCATCCAGTCAGGTTTTTTTTAATTTAGTTTCTATCTGCATTTGAGACTGCTATGCTATCACGTTGGCTACGTAGCTAGGTTAGCTTCTATTTTTTTAGCTTCGAAAAGCTGAATATTATTAATCGTGTATTTACATGTTCATGGTTTAATAGTATTTTTGATCTTCTGTCTATCCATCCAGTCAGGGTTTTTTTTTATTTAGTTTCTATCTGCATTTGAGACTGCTATGCTATCACGTTGGCTACGTAGCTAGGTTAGCTTCCATTTTTTTAGCTTCGAAAAGCTGAATATTATTAATCGTGTATTTACATGTTCATGGTTTAATAGTATTTTTGATCTTCTGTCCATCCATCCAGTCCGGGTTTTTTTAAAATTTAGTTTCTATTTGCATTTGAGACTGCTATGCTATCACGTTGGCTACGTAGCTAGGTTAGCTTCTATTTTTTTTAGCTTCGCAAAGCTGAATATTATTAATCGTGTATTTACATATTCATGGTTTAATAGTATTTTTGATCTTCTGTCTATCCATCCAGTCAGGGTTTTTTTTTATTTAGTTTCTATCTGCATTTGAGACTGCTATGCTATCACGTTGGCTATGTAGCTAGGTTAGCTTCTATTTTTTTAGTTTCGCAAAGCTGAATATTATTAATCGTGTATTTACATGTTCATGGTTTAATAGTATTTTTGATCTTCTGTCTATCCATCCAGTCAGGGTTTTTTTTAATTTAGTTTCTATCTGCATTTGAGACTGCTAAGCTATCACGTTGGCTACGTTGCTAGGTTAGCTTCGCAAAGCTGAATATTATTAATCGTGTATTTACATGTTCAGTCACTGTGAATGTCCATTTCGCGTTCTCGACTTTCATTTTCAAGAGGATATAGTATCTGAGGTGGTTTAAATACAAATCTGTGATCTACAATAGAAAAAGGAGAGAGTGTGGAATCCAATGAGCCAGCTTGTACCTAAGTTACGGTCAGAGCGAAAAAAGATACGTCCATCACTGCCTCTCAAGTCCTTCACTGTAACGTTCCTCATCTACGAATCTTTCATCCTCGCTCAAATTAATGGGGTAATCGTCACTTTTTCGGTCCGAATCTCTCTCGCTCCATTGTAAACAATGGGGAATTGTGAGGAATACTAGCTCCTGTGACGTCACGCTACTTCCGGTACAGGCAAGGCTTTTTTTATCAGCGAGCAAAAGTTGCGAACTTTATCGTCGATTTTCTCTACTAAATCCTTTCAGCAAAAATATGGCAATATCGCGAAATGATCAAGTATGACACATTGAATGGAAATTTAAAAAATTCATTTCAGTAGGCCTTTAAGGCTAGAAAGTAAAGACTGTGAAAGTGTCAACAATGGGCCCAACTTTTCCACTACAGAGGGCCCTTGGACCCACTCAAATATTAACACTGAATTTGTAATCTGACTCTTGATTTTACTTGTATTCAATCTTTATATCTTACCTATTAATAGTTTAACAGGATAAACCTTGTCAAATGATATTAAACAATGTGTTAATCACATATATTATTATCAAGACTTCAGTCAGGCTGATTACAAAAATAAATACTAATCAAATATGCTGGGAAAGAAGGGACTAAATCAAAACTAATTAAAAATAAATTGACATACAATTATGTACTGCCAGAATAAATAATCACTAAATTGATAACAAATAATAATAATATATGTTTCTTTTATATACTGTCGATAAAATTATTATTTATTTAAAACTGCAAATAAAAATACAGCTTCACCAATTTAGTCATATTTCTTGCACTTAAAGAAACTTTTCTATTACTTTAGCTCCAGACTACTTATGTTTTGTTTGATATTGTCATTACTGCCACAAGTGGTGGAAAAGTGTATTACAACTGAGTACCACTGCGGCCCATACGGACCATAGCTGAGAAACAAATATTTTTTTGCCGTCCCAACAATGCGCCCCAGCCCTATGGTTAAGAAACACTAGCCTTTTTATTACAACATGCCACGTGAATCTAAATTACATTTATTAAAAAAGGTATAGATACATATTCGTTTTAAAACATTTTTTAAAGGCCTACTGAAACCCACTACTACCGACCACGCAGTCTGATAGTTTATATATCAATGATGAAATCTTAACATTGTAACACATGCCAATACGGCCGGGTTAACTTATAAAGTGCAATTTTAAATTTCCCGTGAAATATCCGGCTGAAAAGTTCTCGGTATGATGACGTTTGCGCGTGACGTCACGGGTTGAAGCAGACATTTTGGAATAGCACGGTGGCCAGTTTAAGTCGTCTGTTTTCACCACATAATTCCACAGTATTCTGGACATCTGTGTTGGTGAATCTTTTGCAATTTGTTTAATGAACAATGAAGACAGCAAAGAAGAAAGCTGTAGGTGGGATCGGTGTATTAGCGGCTGGCTACAGCAACACAACCAGGAGGACTTTGAGTTGGATAGCAGACGCGCTATCCGACGCTAGCCGCCGACCGCACCGATGATCGGGTGAAGTCCTTCGTCGCGCCGTCGATCGCTGGAACGCAGGTGAGCACGGGTGGTGATGAGCAGATGAGGGCTGGCGTAGGTGGAGAGCTAATGTTTTTAACATAGCTCTTTCGAGGTCCGTAGCTAAGTTAGCTTCAATGGCGTCGTTAGCAACAGCATTGCTAGGCTTCGCCAGGCTGGACAGCATTAGCCGTGTGGTTACAGGTCCAGGGTTTGGTTCGGTGTCTCCTGATAGTAGAAGTAATAATAGTATTGTTGGTCCTCTGTCTACCCTTCCAGTCAGGGGCATGTTTCTTCTGTTTCTATCCGCAGTTAAGCACGATGCTATCACGTTAGCTCCGAAGCTAAAGTGCTTCACCGATGTATTCTCGTGGAGATAAAGTCACTGTGAATGTCCATTTTGCGTTTTTGACTCTCATTTTCAAGAGGATATATTATCCGAGGTGGTTTAAAATACAAATCCGTGATCCACAATAGAAAAAGGAGAAAGTGTGGAATCCAATGAGGCCTTGTAACTAAGTTACGGTCAGAGTGAAAAAAGATACACCCTGGCGTCCTGCACTGCACTCTAATCCTTCACTCTCACTTTCCTCATCCACAAATCTTTCATCCTCGCTCAAATTATGGGGTAATCGTCTCTTTCTCGGTCCGAATCGCTCTCGCTGCTGATGTAAACAATGTGCAGATGTGAGGAGCTCTTCAACCTGTGACGTCACGCTACTTCCGGTACAGGCAAGGCTTTTTTTTATCAGCGACCAAAGTTGCGAACTTTATCGTCGATGTTGTCTACTAAATCCTTTCAGCAAAAATATGGCAATATCGCGAAATGATCAAGTGTGACACATAGAATGGATCTGCTATCCCCGTTTAAATAAGAAAATCTCATTTCAGTAGGCCTTTAAATTACTGAAGTAAAAAAAATTCTCACACCATTCAATAAGGGAAGACGCCAGAAAGATGACTATTTATTTATTTACAATGAATAGATTAAATCGGTTAATTTGATCAGGAAAAAAAGCCTGAATTTATATTCTGTGGCTTTGATTAATTGTTTAATGGTTGTAACTATTAAAAATGTATAAAACCTAGGCTGCATGGAATGCCTGAACTTTTTTAAGTATGTGGACATAGTTTCAGCATGGCCGCTGCAAAAGAGCGCACATCAGAGCGGTGGTGTGTGTGTCCCATGATCTGTGTTGCAGTGTAGACTGCAGTTTTTATTTTAATTTTTATTAATGCAGGCATGTTAAAAGTGCAATTTCAATGTTGATGATATGCATACATTACCAAAAAAATGAAGGTTATGGCAAGCAGAAAATGTGTTTATTTCAATTATTTCCCTAAAATACAGATTGAGGCTATAAAGTGTGTTTTATCCGATTACTCGAGTAATCAAACAAACAAATTAATAGATAATCAATCACTAAAATAATCTATAGATGCACACCATATAATAATTGAAACAAATGATAAGCCTTGCACACTTCCTCACGACTCACTATTTTCTCCTGTCTTCGAAATTTGAAGCTGAACTGAAAGATTCCAGCCAACTTCATTATTTTTAATTCCACCAAACTTTTCTGTCCAATTTTTTAATGACATAAATTTGATAAAGTACCAGTCAAAAGCTGAGACCTTCTCATTAAAGAATATGATTGCTCCCTCTGCTGGTTGTAGACCACACAACATAACCTGATTGATAGGAAATTATGTGTTTGGACTTATTTAAAGGAATGCCCAAGCCTGCTTTAGTGTAATAATAGTATCGAATATGCATGATATTATTAAGGTCTATTCATAATAAAAAGCCTTGTATTATGTTTCTAACATTTTCTTTCAACCCCAAAAAGCAGTAAAATGAGATGCCCTTTTGTTCAACAGAAATGCATTTTGTATGTTTAAAATGACCAGCATACTGCACAGACACTAATAATAATGTGCTAGTGTCTCTTCTTCTGTGTGCAGCTTGCAAATAGAGCAGTTGTCTCATCCTGCACTGTCTGCAAGAAACACTTCAGGACCTCAACGCTATTTGTGGCGCACTTACAGTCCCAGGAACACCGGCAGGGATTAGAGAAGGTATCTTAAGGGCCTTCCATGTATAATAACGATTTCAACATTATTAACATGCACTGTGTTTCTTAATGTTCACCACCAGCTTCAGGAAAAGGAGGGCTCTGACATTGCATCCAAGCCAATAGATTTGGACGACTTAATGCTGCTAGAGGACGACGAGGTGGAGGAAGTGGAGGAGGAGGAGGAGGGCAGTGGGGAGACGCAGGACTATGAGTCCCTCGAGAACCAGGTTAGAGCTGATGATGGCATCCGATAACTGACTTCTGATAACACATGCTTCCTGTGGTTTAGGATGACTGGAGCTCGCAAAGAGAAGTGACCCTGAAGGATATGACCAGTGATGAGCAGTACGATGCGGACACTGTTTATGGTAAGATATAGAATATATTGCAACAGGAAAATACCACTGCAGCTTTTTGCCAGCCAACATCCTTAGTAAACATTCCAATCCATGAACAAGTAGACATGGAACTGTGACTTCTTTATTATCAAATCAAATCAACTTTATTTATAAAGCACATTTAAAATTTACCACAGGGGTAGCCAAAGTGCTGTACAATGGGCAGGTTAAAAGATAATATGAGAACCGAGCAAACACAACACAACACAAACAGAGCATGATAATAAATAAATAACTAAAATAAATAGAACATGAAAACAGGTTCACAGCAGGTGTGTTATGGGGCGCCATAGCAGGATGGATATCACTCAGTGTTAAAAGCCATGGAATAAAAGTATGTTTTTAAGAGAGATTTAAAAACAGAAGAGAGGAGGCCTGTCTAACACTCAGAGGTAGGTCGTTCCAGAGCTTGGGAGCAGCAGCGGCGAAAGCTCTGTCACCTCTAAGCTTCAGCCTTGTGTCAGGAACCGTCAGTAGCAGCTGATTGGCTGATCTTAGGGATCGGGTGGGGCAGTAAGGCTGAAGGAAGTCGGAGAGATATGTTGGAGCGAGGTTGTTTAGACATTTAAAAACAAATAGAAGGAGTTTAAAATTGATTGTATTTACATTGTGCTGCTATGATTTCTGCAGACTCAAGCTTCTTCGTGCCAGTGGCCGGTTTCATCTGCAGAATTTGCAACAAGTTCTACCATTTCGACTCCCCGGCTTTGCACACGCACTGCAAATCTTTGAAGCACTTTGAGAACCTAAAGGTAAGTTTGTCAAGAATCTACTGCCAATAGAGCCAATATAAGCTTACTTACTCTTGAAAAAGGTATATATGGTAGCAGGGGACTTCCTATTTTACAAAGACGACAGGGCCGTACCGTTTCTGACTCTGGGAGAGAGGGAAGAGTTCCCTTTTGGCATGACTGTGTAGGGCCATATGTGTGTTCATCAATTTTCATTTCCTAGTTAATGAAAAATGACCAGGGTATTGGATAAGTGTCTATCATTTTCTTTATTTTCATGACTATTTACATTGTAGATTGTCACTGAAGGCATCAAAACTATGAATGAACACATGTGGAGTTAAGTACTTAACAAAAAAAGGTGAAATAACTGAAAACCTATTTTATATTCTAGTTTCTTCAAAATAGCCACCCTTTGCTCTGATTACTTTTTCGCACACTCTTGGCATTCTCTCGATGAGCTTCAAGAGGTAGTCACCTGAAATGGTATTCACTTCACAGGTGTGCTTGAAGCTCATCGAGAGAATGCCAAGAGTGCAGCAGTAATCGGCGCAAAGGGTGGCTATTTTGACGAAACTAGAATATAAAACATGTTTTCAGTTATTTCACCTTTTTTTGTGAAGTACATAACTCCACATGTGTTCATTCATAGGTTTGATGCCTATAGTAACAATCTACAATGTAAATAGTCATGAAAATAAAGAAAACGCATTGAATGAGGAGAAGGTGTGTCCAAACTTTTGGCCTGTACTGTATATAGACACGTGTGTGCCTTTCCAAATCCTGTCCAATTAACTGAATTTACCAGAGGTGGACTCCAATTCAGCTGTAGAAACATCTCAAAGATGATCAGTTGAGACAGGATGCATTTGATCTCACTTTTGAGCTTTATGGCAAACGCTGTGAAGACTTGTGTACATGTGATTTCTTAGTTTTTTAAATTATTAATACGTTTGCAAAAGTCTCTAAAAAAAAAAAAAAACATCGCCATGTAGGTCTGTATGTAGGCCGCGGCTCTCAAAGATGTGGTTGACTTAAGAAACACGTTTGTTCTGTTTGTCCTCCAGAGACATAAAGAAGGACTCGAGCAGACGTGTGAAGCTGACGGAACCTTCGCTGACGATGACAACCACCACAGGTCTCCAACAGAAACTACCGCAGACTACCAGGAAGAACACTACCCCTCCAATGATGTGGACTTGACAACAAGCCTGAACAGTGCAGAGGACCAGGACACAGCAGAAGACCCTGGACCAACCTCACAGGACATCACACAGCTCAACGAGGCCACTGAGCTCAACGAGGCCACTGAGCTCAACGAGACCACTGAGCTCAACGAGACCACTGAGCTCAACGAGGCCACTGAGCTCAACGAGGCCACTGAGCTCAACGAGGCCACTGAGCTCAACGAGGCCACTGAGCTCAACGAGGCCACTGAGCTCAACGAGGCCACTGAGGACACCAATAAAGAGGGAGAAGAGAAGCTGAACGCTACTGCTTTACCAGGGAAGAACAACAAAGGGTCGACTAACACCAGACCCCGGTCCAGGAGAACCGCCAAGCGACACTGAGGGACAACTGAGAGGAGCATCTGGATGTGATGTGTGTGTGAGAGGTGTTTCATGGGTCCAGAAGGGGCCAGCCAGCTTCTTTGCAATTCGAATACACACCGCGCCAATTGCACATACGAGATAACAAACATCAGTTCCAGGTGCTTGCGGACACAACACTCGGCGGGTTGGACGGCGGTGTTGTAGATGGTCAACTACTGTATGGAGGGAACACACCAATACACACTGAGCTTCTGTAAGTCAAATCAGTCGACTCCAAATGAGACCGTAGTCACTCATTGTTGATTCATCTCCTCAAGGTAAACTCCCCAAGATTTCAAATCATAAGCAAGTTTTTTTTTGTTCGTTTATTTTCTCACGTGGCTGCTGCTCAACAAAAAGCACGTATCTTCAAATGTCTAAAATCGGTTTTTATTTGTTTGAAATATTTGTCTATTTTTCAAATATGAAAATAACAAAAATCAATCAATCGAGCTTTATTGCAAACTCCGACGTCCAAGTAGACATACAATCACATACAGTTCATGAAACAAACATAAATACAGTATAAAAGGCATTATCACATATTATTAAAAACAGTGCTTGCGCATGTTCAGTCAAAAGCATCTAATTAATAAATAAAAGCAGCAATGAATTTAAAAAAATACATATTCGATTGTATGTATAAACCATGTATGTACACAATTTCTTTATTTTTTACGTTTTTATCAGAACTTCAAAAATGTGTGTGTATATATATATATATATACATATATATATATATATGGGGGGGGGTTACCCACATATGCGGTCCTCTCCAAGGTTTCTCATAGTCATTCACATTGACGTCCCACTGGGGTGAGTTTTCCTTGCCCGAATGTGGGCTCTGTACCGAGGATGTCGTTGTGGCTTGTACAGCCCTTTGAGACACTTGTGATTTAGGGCTATATAAATAAACATTGATTGATTGATATAATTTAAATAAGAAGATACATGCTTTTTTATTGATTTTCTTGTAGTTCTGTATTTCCAAAATTCCACATTACTTTTTAATTCAAGATTGAATGAAAATCGTTTTTTTGTTTTTTACCTTTTTTTTTTAACTTACAAACTTTGGAGATATGTGCTTTTTGTAGGTTTTTTTCTTAAGCGACGGCTGTCAAACAAAAAGCATGTATCTCCATGGGCCGTGTACCTTTCGCCCATTTCTATTTCGAAATCTTAAATGCTAACCATTTTTCTTTTTTTTTATTTCTGAAACAAAAGTTTGACAGCTATTTAATGACACTTTTTTTAAATGACAATATGACTCCTGCTGAACAAAGATGTTACCGTTATGCTAAAAACATGCTAAACGCGAAAGAAAAGCTAAAATACTGCGTCCGGTTCAATTTGTCATCACACAGATAAACACGCATTTTTGCATTTTGGATGAACATAAATTGGATTTTTGTGTTTATCTGGGAAAAGTAAAATTAGTAAAAGGAAAACAGCACAAAATCCAATTTTTTGGCAATATTTTTGGTTTTAGAATCTGCCATATATAATAAAAATCGTAAAATGGCCCTAATTTAGTTTTTTGATTTGCGTTGCAGAATTGGAAATGGGATGAACGGAAGGTACACGGACCCTCCATATTTTCGATGAGCATCTTGTACCGTTACCCAAAATACTAATTGTTTATAGAATCTGTTAGAAAAATGACAACATTTGGAGATACCTGCTTTGTGTTGTTGCCATCCATCGCCAGTGAGTTAGTTAGCAACACACATGACTCAAAAACATTACGGGCGGATTTCGATAAAACTTTCAGGAAACGTCCAAATTTGGATAAGTGAATAGATTTTGGGGGTGAGCCGGAGTATTTCTACTACCTTACCTTAAGTTTACATGACAAGTCTGGACTTCTCTGTGTGTGTATGTTTGGCCCCGCCTCCACCCACAGAAACAAAGAGAGTGGGTGTCACTCCATTTATTTCATTCTGATAGAACAAACACAGCTAAAAAAAAAGTTATGGCAGATTTAAATTAAACTTTCAAAAACAATATCCAAAATTGGATAAGTGTTTGGATTTTAGGGGTGATCCGGGTCACCGTCTGGATTCAGGATTTTTTTTTTAATTTTTTACTATTGCGAGATAGGGCCTGGCCTAGTTCTTTATGTGACAAAAATTATGTATCCCCAAATTTGATTTTTTTTTTCTTAATTCTTATTTAAGATACAAATGAAGGTTGTTTGATTATATTATTTTTAAATGACAAAATTTGGAGATTCATGCTTTTATTTTGTCATGTCGTGGCTGTCCAACCAATGTTTCTCCAAATTGTATGTTTTTTTTAAAACAAAAACCTTGTTTTTAGCTGTAAAAAAAAAAAAAAAAAAAACGACTACTTTTGTGAACATGAGGAAAGCCCATGTGTTGCAATGGCCAGAGACTCTTGTAAACAAACCCATGCTGCTGCAAGTGTCCAGTATGACATGTACGTTAACACAAACCGTTTCTTTTAGGTGTTATCACAAGTCAAATTGTGACTCTGACGTGAGCTCCACAGAGTATTTGTGTGTGGCTCAGGAGATTGAGGGCATTTCTTGAAAGGGGTCAGGATTATGTTTGCTCTCTGCACTTGGAGAAGAAAACAAAAGAAAAAACACTCATGAACGTACACTTGATTGTTGATCATAGTTCCTTTTAAAAGCTTGTCCGACTGCTGTCAAAAAGTTGCGTTTGTTGAGTCTAACCTTGTGTTTGATCATTGAATTGTGTCCCTTTTTTTTTTGTAGATGTGATATTTGATGGGGGGAAAAAAACTTTTTCTCTTTACTGCAGAATGTTAGCTTATCTTGCATTGTAGATGTGAATAGCTTATCTTGCATTGTAGAAGTGAATGCATTTCACCCTTGTATTGGTTACCTAGAACCCCAAAAGACTCGCCCATGTGTAGCAACGCTCGTCATGGTTAGCACATTTCTCTTTTTCTTTACATTGGTGTCGGTAGAGATTTCTAAACTGTACATTATAGCGCAAAATTTTTGGATTGTTGTGTTTGGATTTTTTTTTTTTAAACTACTGACAAAACTGAAAGCAAGACACATGATGTTTTCTAAAAGGCTGGAAATTTAATGTGTTTTTGGATGTTGGATTTCAGTTTTCCTGGAGCGTTTAATTATTATTAAAATGTCTGACAATTTTCTTTGTAAGCAGTCATTTTTTTGGACAACATTTCTTAACCCAGCAGGTTAAATAAATACACATTTACATAATTTAAATGAATTACAGAGACAAACACTGCACATTTAGGACTAGTGTACACATTCACAACTACAGCTAAAACATTTTTACAATTTTCTTGCTTAAAATTTCCATATTAACTTGTCTCTTGTTTATTCTGGTCTTCTTTGGTGCCCGTTGATGAGTTGCTGCCCCCAGACCGGCGTTCCTCCGCCTCCTCCTTGGCGAGCAAGGCCCTAAACTCCTGTCGGGCTTGTCGATTGGACTCCAGGAGTTCGTGCATTTTGCTGTTGAGGGCGTCATTTTTGTCCTCCAGGTCGTCGAGGTAGGAGTTGATCTGGTCAAGCATGGAGTTGACGGCTACAAACTCTGTGGGGAACATAATTAATGGACTCATATTATATTCTACATATGGTAATTGTTTATCTTCACCTCGGAGAAAGCAACCCACCAAGTTTAATTAAATAGTGGCATTTCAGTTTGAACACAAAGTTAAAGTACCAATGATTGTCACACACACACTAGGTGTGGCGAAATTATTCTCTGCATTTGACCCATCACCCTTGATCACCTCCCGGGAGGTGAGGGGAGCAGTGAGCAGCAGCGGTGGCCACGCCCGGGAATCATTTTTGGTGATTTAACCCCCAATTCCAACCCTTGATGCTGAGTGCCAAACAGGGAGGTAATGGGTCGGCCGGGGTTTAAACTCACAACCTACCGATCTCAGGGCGGACACTCTAACCACTAGACCACTGAGTAGGTAAATAGATAAGGCCCCTTAGTTTGATATTCGCAGGTGGATTGGATCACTTTTCGAAGGAAAAGACGCTCTAATTGAGACTTCGGAATGCAAAAGTGATAACCATACACTTGAGAAAAGACTACCTGTCTCGCTCAACGTCAACATTTGAGTTATGACTTAAAGCAGTTGTTTTCCAGACACTTTTGCACGAACATCTCATTTTATGGTCAGGGTGTGCTCCCCTGCCACCCAGAGACGGGAAGGAGGGATACAACTTCTCCAAGTTAGGAGTCTTAAACGCATTATTTTTAATAACCAATATGTATTGCACAGAAACAAGGCATTGGAAACAATGCATTGGAAAAAACAAAATTCTCAAATGTTTTTGATAGGAATGGAATGTTTGTTTTGATTATATTACATTTATTGAAAAACGTAATATTGACATGAGTATTATTGACTATAAAAAAAAATGATAAATAGTATCCCAGCCCAGCTTCTTCAGCTCTACATAGTATAAACAGCTGAAAGAAACTTCCTAAATCAAAAATGTAACAACAAACAAATAAGAAATTCTTTGAATTTAGATAAAAGTTGTCCACCAAAGGATGTTGCATTCTGGAGGAACTTCTTGCCTCATAGTGATTTCAGAAAAATTGGGACTGAACATAAATTTGTCATCCCAAATAAAATTTAAGAAGTACAGGTCAAAATAATTCATACATTTTACCCCTGTAACTAGAGGCTGAAAAATAATCAATTATCCATTTGTTTTTTGATTGTCCATTATTACAATTGTTTTGGACTGAACTTTCATTTATTCTGTTTACTACTTACCATACCATTTTTGAGTTAAAAAAAGAAAAAAGGTTTTGTTTTCACATTGTCATTTTAATCAAGAGTTGGAGAATGCAATAAAACTTATGTATTTTTGGTCAATTTCACATTCATAAATCCGGAGTGTTACCATGCAAACCAAATATATTTTTGTTTCGTTTTGCACTAAAAAAAAATGTGTACAACTCACTAGAAATGACAAAGGAAAAGAAAAAAGGCCATCCTAACCTCCCATGTTCTAAAAATAAAAATAATTAAAGCTGCAAGCAGCGATGGACGGGACCGACTTTGAGGGCTCATAAAATCCAAACCGGAGCAGTAATTAAAACTCTTTAATCAACTTTTAATCAGAAGGGTTCAATCTCTCTCCTGTGCTAATTTGAAGCCGACACGACAAACGCGCTCAGAGGAGATAATGTTTGAAAAAAAGTACGTTTTTACTCAACTTTTGTTTTGAAGGGGGAATTGCAAACTTCCTGTTGATTTTTGCTGGGGGTTGACAGTGTATGAAATATAGGTCTAAGTGAGACCTACATAGAGGTTTTTGTTTCATGTCTCTACGACATTCCTACTGGGAGTTACAGGCAGTTTTGTCTGTTTTCTTCCTAGGGGGCGCTAGAGCGCATTTTTGAGTTTTGGGGT